>NC_142668.1:4645291-4647791 GCF_026168435.1 Sesamum indicum
CGGCAGTGGTCGACCCAGGCCTGCGCGTGCATCGGCAGTGATCGGCCAGGCCTGCGCTCACGTCGGCAGTGGTCGGCCCAGGCGCACGCCCGTCTGCTACCGCCTGCCTGGGCACGCGCATGCATCGGCAGTGATCGGCCAGGCCTGCGCGCACGTCGGCAGTGGTCGGCCCAGGCCTGCGCGTGCAACGGCAGTGATCGGCCAGGCCTGCGCGCACGTCGGCAATGGTCGGCCCAGCTGCGCTCCCGTCTGCTGCCGCCTGCCTGCTCGCGGGCGTGCGTGGGCAGGGGTCTGCCTAGGCCTACGCGCACGTCGGCAATGGTCGGCCAAGGAGCGCCCGCGCAGGTCGGCATGGGCTGCCTACGCGCGCGCGTCTGGCTGCTCGCGCGCTTGCGTCGGCAGCGTTCTGCGCAGGCCTGCGCGCGCCCGTCGGCACTAGTCGCACAGGCGCGCGCGCAGGCCGGCAGGGGATGCCTGCTCGCAGGCGCCCGTCTGCTACCGTCTGCTACCGTCTGCCTGCGCGCCCCCGTAGGCCGGTACTGTCCGCACGGGAGACGGCTCATCTCTTCTTCAAGCACATCGTAAAGCATTGGGGCCTGCCAAAAGATATTGTCAGTGATCGTGACTCCCGTTTCACTGGCGTCTTCTGGACCGAGCTGTTCAAACTCCTTGGGTCCACACTTTCCATGAGCTTGAGCTATCATCCACAATCCGATGGTCAGACAGAACGCTTTAATTCTATGTTGGAGGACTACCTTTGGGACTTTGTGCGAGGTACGCAGAAGGATTGGGTGAAGCTCCTGGATGTCGCTCACCTGTGTTTCAATGCTCAAAAGAGCTCTTCGACTAACAAGAGAGCTTTTGAAATCGTTACTGGGCAGCAGCCGCTCCTTCCTCACACTCTTGACATCCCACAAAGTGTGAGATCCCCTCTTGCTCGAAGTTTCTCCCAGGAGTGGAAGCAGAATGTTGATATCGCTTAAAGTTGCCTGGAGACAGCTTAGAAGCGGATGAAGAAGTATGCAGATCAGAATTGGCGCTTCGTTGAGTTCAATGCGGGAGACCTGGTGCTGGTGAAGGTCCCGGATCCGAGATTGTCAAAGTCATCAAGGGGGAGAGATCCTCGATTGATGCAGAAATATGTCGGTCCTTTGCCTGTCCTTAGGCGTATTGGGATGGTGGCGTACAAGGTGGAGTTGCCGCCGTGCTGGGAGATCCACAACGTCTTCCACGTCAGCCAATTAAAAAAGTATTCAGCAGACAGCGAAGACGATGCCCGCAATCAACCCAGCCGCCCACAACTCGAATTGAAGAAGACGAAAGAGAAGGTGGCTGAAGCAATCCTAGATCACCGAGTGACGAGTACCGCGAATAAAGACCACACAGAGTACTTGGTGAAATGGAGGAGATGCAGCAGCGAGGAGAACACTTGGGAGCCGGTGACGAACCTAAAGGCGAAGCGTACCATGCTTCCGTAGCGCTAGGGACGTCGCTATCTCAGGTGGGGGAGAATGTCACGGGCTGCCCGTTCACTAGGCCCCCGTGACGCGCACTTCGGCCACTCTACCATTCTACATGGCCGACCACTCAGGCTTCATCAACAGACGACGGACACCAACTAGTCTTAGAGTCCTAGGTGTAGGCCTTTTATTGCTTTGTTACTGCTTTGTTATTTGCTTTCTGTTGTTTAGATTGCTCAAGGGGACGTTACGCCTCTTATGTTGCAAATTTCAGCTTTTCTAGTGTCTAGTGTAGACGATAGGATTTATTTTTTGAAGCCTATTATAGGGGGGGGGAATGAGTTCAAGAAGTTTGGTTTAGTGACGTGTTAGAGTCCCCCTCTAGGCGAACCCCTTGCTCTAGCATCGTTGATCATTGTATATGCACTTTCAGTTCAATGCAATCTGGTTTTCTGAATTCGTGTGTGCAATTTACGGTTTTGGGATTTGTTCCTCCCGACTCTGATAACATTCGGCGCGCTGCGTTAGTGCCGAGCGGAGGTATTGGCGGACGTAGTCAGCGGACTACTAGCCACACGACGCGCTGTGTGATAGGCGCCTCGTGAGACACGGGAGGTAGTGACAATAAATAACAATATCGGGCTCTACGAGTCAGGTAATTGGATTGAGTACAATCTTAATCCCTTAACGAGGATCCATTGGAGGGTAAGTCTGGTGCCAGCAGCCGCGGTAATTCCAGCTCCAATAGCGTATATTTAAGTTGTTGCAGTTAAAAAGCTCGTAGTTGGACCTTGGGCTGGGCTGGCCGGTCTGCCTCTGGTGTGCACCGGTCGTCTCGTCCCTTCTGCCGGCGATGCGCTCCTGGTCTTAACTGGCCGGGTCGTGCCTCCGGCGCTATTACTTTGAAGAAATTAGAGTGCTCAATGCAAGCCTACGCTCTGTATACATTAGCATGGGATAACATTATAGGATTTCGGTCCTATTACGTTGGCCTTCGGGATCAGAGTAATGATTAACAAGGACAGTCGGGGGCATTCGTA
>NC_142668.1:4662791-4667791 GCF_026168435.1 Sesamum indicum
CTTGTGGCTTACGACGCTGAAATTAGTAGCTTGTGGTGGGCAAACATCGGCAATCCCGGCATGCAAGGCTCCCGCTCGGGAGCTGGGGTATGCTTTTGGGTGCGCTTGCTAGTAGCCTGTTGCCTGCGAAAATGGAGGCGTCAAGGGTGGCCGGCGACGGCTTGCACCCCCGCCCGTCGGCTCCCGGTGGCACCCACACAGGGCGGGTGTGGTCGTCGTCGTCTGTTGCCCGCGACCCCGAAATCAGTACCACGTGGCTGGCGAACGTCGGCAATCCCGGCATGCAAGGCTTCGGCTCGGGAGCTAGGGTATGCTTTTGGGTGCGCTTGCTAGTAGACCGTCGCCTGCGAAAGTGGAGGCGTCGCACAGGCAAGCCGGTCCGGTCCCTAGGTTTGTGCTCCTCGGTTCCTAACTCGTTGTTCGTCCCGAATCTTCGTGCCTACCGGGGCATGCTTGGGCGTGCTTGCTGCCGTTTGCCTGCCGCGACGCTTGAATGCGTCGTGGGACGGCGGGCGTTGGCTTGTTTCCTCGGGCATTGCATACGTAATGGGCGCGTGAGTGGTGATTGGCGTGTGTGGGCATGTTCGATCCCTGCTTGGGCAGCGACAACATCCCACGCAAGCCGCTTCAATTGTCGGTCCAAGCGCGCTCCTGCCTTGGCCGCGGTCGGTTTCCTGTGCTGCATACCTATCGCAAAGGCATTCCATTGTCCCGAATGTCCCGTTTTCGCCCTGCGCTGCACCCCTCGGGGCCGCGGCGCGGGGTGGACCTCAAGGCGCCCGCTGTGTCCCACGTCCCGTGCACGGCCGCACGTGCCCGGGTCGATGGCCCATTGCGTCGTCGCCCGATCTCTCGGATGCGGAACACACGGTGGGTACGAGGGCCTCGGCCTCTGTTTACCCCGAAAGCAAGCGTTCAGCGTTTCATGCGAACGACGCCCGCCACTGTTTTGGGCTCGTCCCATGCGGGCGGCGGAGTCGGTGAGGAATGCTACCTGGTTGATCCTGCCAGTAGTCATATGCTTGTCTCAAAGATTAAGCCATGCATGTGTAAGTATGAACTAATTCAGACTGTGAAACTGGGAATGGCTCATTAAATCAGTTATAGTTTGTTTGATGGTACCTACTACTCGGATAACCGTAGTAATTCTAGAGCTAATACGTGCAACAAACCCCGACTTCTGGAAGGGATGCATTTATTAGATAAAAGGTCGACACGGGCTCCGCCCGTTGCTGCGATGATTCATGATAACTCGACGGATCGCACGGCCCTCGTGCCGGCGACGCATCATTCAAATTTCTGCCCTATCAACTTTCGATGGTAGGATAGTGGCCTACTATGGTAGTGACGGGTGACGGAGAATTAGTGTTCGATTCCGGAGAGGGCGCGAAAATTACCCAATCCTGACACGGGGAGGTAGTGACAATAAATAACAATACCGGGCTCTACGAGTCTGGTAATTGGAATGAGTACAATGTAAATCCCTTAACGAGGATCCATTGGAGGTCACTAGGAGGTAGTGAGGATGTCTCTAGGAGGTTGGCACGCCATCGGCGAGGTCGGTCCATGGGAGACGCACCTACAGATCATTCTGCTTCGCCAGATCGTGGGAAGGCAGTCTCCCCGCCCCGTAGGATCGTCACGAGGAGTACTATACGATCTACTCTCCTTTGATCGATGAAAGGATTATTTTGGAACGTTCGGGGAATTGGAAATGATCCTACACAGAGGGTCTTGAATCGGGTCAGAAAACAACATCACCTTGATTTCTTGGCGATCATGGAGCCTATGATCTCCCTTGAGGGAAGGTTTATGGCGAGGCGGCTGGGATTTAAGGAGGTGGTTTCGAATTGTGTGAATCAAATATGGTTTTTCTGGGGACCGGAGGTACAGTGTCGGGTTTTGATCGATCATGAGCAGTTTCTGCACCTCCGTTTGGAATCAAATAAGTGGCCGAAACCGTTTTTCGTTACAGCGGTATATGCTAAATGTGATATGGTGGAGCGGCGAGATCTTTGGGCTAGCCTTCGGTTGATTTCGGTTGGCTCTTCGCCTTGGATTGTGGGAGGGGATTTCAATACTGTCCTCTGCCCAGAGGAACGGTCGGGGGGCGCTGCCCCGAGTGGTATCGCAATGTCTGATTTCCATGACATGATTGCAGACTGTGCCCTTACAGATGCCGGTTATACTGGGAGCCCTTACACCTGGTATAGTCGTCGGTTGCGGCAACGTCTAGATCGGGTCCTGGTGACTGATAGTTGGATGGACGTATTTTCGAAAACACAAGTTACTCATCTTGAGCTCTCCAAATCGGATCATCGTGGATTATTGGTTGTTGCAGAGACTATTGTGACGCAAAAGGCATCATCTTTTCGGTTTCAACACATGTGGATCACGCATCCGGGATTTCTCGAGGTTGTTCGTCGGAATTGGCAATACCCAACGATCGGGAGTGGTATGGTTCGCCTTCAGCAGAAATTGACTCGCTTGAAGCACTGTCTGAAGGAATGGAACAGAACAGTCTTTGGGAATGTGTTTGATAGGGTTGCAGCGGCAGAGCGAGATCTCAAGGAGGCTGATGAGGCATATGATATTAATCCTTGTGATCGCACGCTTGTGGAGCGGAGTCGGTGCTCGGCAGTGTTGGTTCGGGTGTTGACCCAAGAGGAGGCATTTTGGAAACAAAAGGCCGGGATCAAATGGGCTAAAGATGGGGAGCGAAACACGAGATACTTCCACTCTTTAGTTCAGAAGAGGAGGTTTCGTGGCACGATCTTTGAGATACAACATGAGGGGGAGGTTTTAACTGATCCGGTAGGAATTAAGAGATCGGCGGCTTCTTTCTTTGAGCAGCTCCTATCCGCAGAGCCAGCGTGTCCCGACGAGATGGATCGAGATTGCCTAGAGGATGACCTGACAGATGAGGACAGGTGTTTCTTGTGTACCATGCCGACGATGGCAGAGGTTCGGGAGGCAGTTTTCTGCATTGAGCCGGAGAGTGTTGCAGGACCAGATGGATTTGGGGCGATTTTCTATCATACCTGCTGGGATCTCGTCTCAGAGGATGTTTTCTGTGCAGTATCTGAGTTTTTTCGTGGTATAGCTATGCCGAAGACTTTCACAGCTACTACCATCTCTCTTATTCCAAAGACCGCCAGCCCAGTTTCTTGGAGTGAGTATCGGCCGATAAGTTTATGTAATGTTACGAATAAGATCTGCACGAAGTTGATGTCTATCAGACTTGGGCATGTCTTGCCGAAGGTGTTATCCCCATCCCAGAGTGGGTTTGTCCCGGGACGTTTGTTGAGTGATAATGTCCTTTTGGCGCAAGAATTAGTTCACTCATTGGAGTCGCGCCGGTCGGAGGCGAATGTTATTTTTAAGCTTGATATGGCCAAGGCTTATGATCGGGTTAACTGGGAGTTCCTCTTTCAAGTCTTGCGACTAAAGGGTTTCCCGCAGCATTGGATTAACTTGGTGGCTAATGCTGTATCAAACTGTTGGTTCTCAGTCCTAGTGAATGGAGAGCACGCTGGATTCTTTCATTCGACACGCGGCTTGCGGCAGGGGGATCCATTATCCCCGGCGTTATTTGTGCTTGCTGCAGATTACTTATCTCAGGGACTGAATAGGCTTTTTGTGGCGCACCCAACGATGTATTACCAATCACCGGGTCGGGTTCGGGTATCTCACCTAGCATATGCCGATGATATGATGATCTTTACTAACATCTGTAGGCAGCACATGGAATTGCTCCGTGATTTTCTCCACGCATATGAGCGGGTGTCCGGACAGCGGATAAATAGCGCAAAGAGTTCTTTTATTCTGAGCCGGCAGGTACCATTGTCACAATTGCAAGAGGTACAATACGTTATGGGTTACCAGCTAAAATATCTCCCAGTCACATATTTGGGTGTCCCTTTATACAAGGGTAATCGGAAGGCATGTTTGTTTGATTCGCTCATTTCCAGAATACGTGACATGCTACAGGGGTGGGCAATGACGAATCTATCCCATGGAGGGAGGCTAGCCTTGATTCGAAGTGTGTTGCAGGCTATGCCTTTACATCTGCTTCAAGTAATCCATCCACCTAAATCTGTCTTGATAACCATTGAGCGCATATTCAATGGTTTCTTTTGGGGCTCATATAATGGCCGCCGGCATATTCATTGGTGTTCATGGGATAAGATCTGTAGACCAGTAGCAGAAGGTGGTTTGGGTATTCGGAGTTTGGCGGAGTATGTTAGGGCTTTTTCGATGAAACTTTGGTGGCGATTTAGGCTTAAATCATCCTTGTGGTCGGAGTACTTGCATGATCGCTATTGTAGGGCTCTTCACCCTACTCATGTGTCGTATAATCGCAATCATTCCTCTGTTTGGCATCGCTTATGTCGGATCAGGGATGTGGCAGAACCTCTAATCTTCTGGACTTTGGGCCAAGGCGCAGTATCTTTCTGGCATGATAATTGGTTTGGTGAGAAGCCTCTAGCCCAGCTCGTTCGAGGGGCCCCTGACACTATGGAGCCGGTATGTTATTACTGGCATGAGGGAGAATGGAATGTTCCCAAAAAATTTTCAGGATAGTCCCGCCACAGATCGCGCATATTATCTGCCGAATTCCTATTGCAGCGGGACAGAGGGACAGAATTGTGTGGACCGCGACGAGTAATGGGACGTTTTCCACAGCATCGGCATGGGAGGCCATTCGAGTGGCGTCTCCTCGGCGGCAACTCTTTACAGATATATGGCACCGATCCTTGAGGCCAACGGTGTCGGTCTTTTTGTGGCGGCTTTTCCAGGATTGGATCCCAGTGGATGAACGCATGAAGCGAAAGGGCTTTAGTTTCGCATCAAAATGCCAATGTTGCGAGGCAGAGGAGAGCATCTCTCATCTCTTTGTAGAAGGGGAAGTTGTTCGGGAAGTGTGGCTGCACTTTGCTAATGTCTTTGGGCTTCAGCTGTGTGAAACCGGGGACCTGGTTAATCTGGTGCATTTTTGG
>NC_142668.1:4675291-4680291 GCF_026168435.1 Sesamum indicum
GCAAGCATCGTAAAGCTTGAAAAAACACTAAAACTAAAATAAAATGAAACGAAAAAGAGAAGGGGTAGAAATTCATGGGTTGCCTCCCATGCAGCGCTTTTCTTTAATGTCTTTGGCTAGACATTGCTGTGCCTCAACTTGAATAAGTTGGACACTCTAAATCCACTTCTTCTATGTAATGCACCCGATGATGGTGTGGATTTAGGGGAATTTGGCAGTCCATGGGTGACTTCTTCCTTGAACTTATTTTGTCATGAAAGACTTTTTTCTTGTAAGTTATTCGACTCGATGTTTTGGCAATTGTTGTCTTGAATGCTCCTCTACCATTGAACATAGCATTTTTTGGCAATAAAGGATCAATAGAATCAATGAGAAAAATAGAATGCACATCATTAGAATATTTCATGGCACCATCAATTTTAAAACTCATAACCTCATTATCAAATTCCATAGAAAGAATTCCGGCATCAACATCAATTTTGGTTTTTGAGGTTTTAAGGAATGGTCTTCCTAGTAAGATGGATGTAGAATTGGGAGAAATATCCCCCCTCATATCAAACACATAAAAATCAGCAGGAAAAACCAATTCATTAACTTGCACAAGTACATCATCAAGAACTCCTTCGGGATAAACTACAGAACGATCGGCAAGTTGAAGAATGACCCCCGTTTCTTTCAATGGGCCAACATTCAAAGATTCATATATAGTAAGAGGCATAATATTGATAGAGGCACCTAAATCACACATCGCTTTTTCTATTCTAATTTTTCCAATTTTGCAAGGGATAGAAAACGTACCTGGATCATTGCATTTTGGGGGTAATTTTCGTTGGAGAATTGCGGAGACGTTCTCCCCCATACTTACCCGTTCGTTTCCCTTGAGTTTACCCTTGCTAGTGCACAATTCTTTGAGAAATTTCGCGTATCGGGGTATTTGCTTGATGGCATCGAGCAGCGGGATGTTTACCTCCACTTTGCGGAACGTTTCAAGGATCTCTTTTTCCTCCTCTTCCTTCTTCGCTTTGGTGAATCTTTGTGGGAATGGTGGTCTAGTTACCAAAGGCTGCGGATGGTCCACTTCGTGTTTGGTTTGTTCTTGTTGGACCTCAATTTCTTTTTTCGGCTTTCTTTTCACACCGAGCCCATGTTTGGTGTCATCTTTGTTCACATGTTCCTGCAATTCTTTTCCACTACAAAGCGTAATAGCACTAACATTTTGTCTAGGGTTAATGACAGATTGAGAAGGTAGCTTACCTTGAGACTCTAGCTTACCAACAGACGACGCCAATTGACTGATTTGAGATTCTAGATTTTGAATGCTCGTCTGAGTCTGTTGTTGGAATTGTTGTGTCTGTTGTTGGAATTGTTGGAAGTTCGCCTGGGTCTGTTGCTGAAATTGTTGTGTGTTGGTCACTAGCGCTTTCATCATGTCTACGAGAGATGTGTTCGGCGTGGGGTTAGGCTATAGAGGTGGTCGGTATTGGGGTGTTTGAAAGTGTTGGTTGTCGTAATTCAGATTCGGGTGGTCCCTCCATCCGGGGTTGTATGTGTTGGAGAAAGGATCATATCTTCTCTGTTGTTGTCCGGCGAATCCTCCTACGGCGTTGGCATGTTCGGTAGTTGATTCTTGAAGAGTTGGGCACATGTCGGTGGCGTGTCCCGTTAAGGTGCAGATACCACATGCTTTGACTTGTTGATAGATATCTGCAACAACTTTTTCAACAACAGTTGTGAGTTGATTTAAACGTTCTTCAAGATTACTTACCTCGTGGCTCTTCCTAGGTGGATCATCATGTCTAACCCCAAATTGTTGCATGTTGGACGCCATAGACGAGATTAGTTTACGCGTCTCGGTGGGGGTTTTGTCGAACAATGCTCCACCACTTGCCGCATCTATCAGTTTTCTATCCATATTTTATAGACCTTCATAGAAATACTGGATCAACAGGTGGTTCGGGATTTGATGATGGGGGAAACTCTCCACTAGTCGATTGAATCTTTCCCAATATTCGAAAAGACTTTCTCCCGCGAATTGTCGAATTCCGCCGATCTCCTTCCGGATTGTTGTGGCTCTTGAGGCAGGGAAGTATTTCTCAAAGAACTGTTTTTTGAGATCGTTCCATCTTGTAATGGATCCTGAAGGTAGGAGATACAACCAATCTTTCGCTTGATCGGCGAGAGAGAAGGGGAATGCTCTCAATTTGACTTGTTCCTCGCTTATGCCTTGTGGTCGCATTCCAGAACACACCACATGGAATTCCTTCAGATGCTTATGTGGATCTTCACCTGCGAGACCACGGAAGGTAGGAAGTAAATGAATTAATCCAGATTTCAGTTCAAAATCTACCTCTAAGTCGGGGTATTCAATGCACAGTGGCTGCTGGTTTAGATCGGGTGACGTCATGCCATTGATCGATCTTTCAGGGATCAAAGCCATTGTCTCTTCTTCGGATTCGCTTACGGATTCTTCAAACTCAAAAGTTGGGTCTTCTTTGTCTTCGTATGGAGTGGATGTTCCTTCCAGTTGTTGCTTAGTCTCCTGACGAAGTCTTCGTGCGGTCTTTTCGATTTCGGGGTCGTATACCAATTCACCTGTACGAGACCTTGGCATTAATGGTGATAAAAATCAAGTAACTAAAAATAAAGAAATATACTTAAAAACGCCAATCCCCGGCAACGGCGCCAAAATTTGATGAGTGTCGAAGTCACCAAAAATAATTCCTACAACACTTGTGAAAGTGGGAGTAGGGTCGAATCCACAGGGATTGACTTTAAGTTGATTTCTTTAAGAGAAATAGAAAATAATGGGGGAGATTTGATGGTAAAAAGAAATAATCAAAAACTAAATAAATAATTAAAAATACCTGACGAAGATACAAGAGAGAGATTTTCCGATTCAGGCTAGGATTATGCTTGATTCTTGTGAGTTGATCATTGATGCAAGAATAACACATGTATGGACAAATAAACCAGTTATGGTCGTTGGTACGACCTAACAACCTCACCTTTCCTTACCTTTTCGTCAGCCAAGGTATGACCGTTGGCTAGATCTCTAATTAACAGACAATCTTGGGAACGTCCACAAGATTTAATCTATTAACAGCATTAAGAATTAGAAAGGCCTGATTCTAATCAACAAACTCCTACGAGGACAATTCGTTTAAACTAGATCATGCATTCCCCATAACATAATTAAATACTATGACATAACCAATTATGGTACGTTGCTACTAAGCATTGAACTAAATAAACAATTACACGGATTTATAAAGTCTAATTAGCTAAGCAAACCTTCTTGATAATGAACAACCGGCCGAATCATTCATAAATCAGACGTTTGTAATTAAAGCACAGAGAATAGCATGAATATTTGTTTGACAAGTGTAGAATGCAGATTAGATCTCACAACATAATGGGAATCAAGCAATCACCATACCTTAACCAGAAAAATAGGAAATTGAGCCGGACATATTAATGGAAGAACACACTATAAAGTGGAATTCCATTAATTCCGGTAGTAAAATAAAATAAAAGAGATGAGATGAACAGAGAATTCTATATAGTTCTAAGATAAAAACTGAATGTCTTCTAATGAAGAGATCCCCCTATTTATAATAAAAGTCCCCTACGAATCTAGACGTAGTGGGGGGTTAGATACGTGATAAACTCTAAAAAGGTAAATAGATTACAAAAGATAAGCTTAAAAGAATCCTTTCTAAATCTAAACACTTGATTCCTTTATCTCTTGGGGAAATCGTTCGTGCTTGTCCTTATCCCGAGTTGACCACTCCATTAAGCGTGGGCGCACTTTGTCAATTTTGCAGAAACGTCCTTGTAATCTTCCTTTTTGCTGAATATGCAATAAAATCACATCATTAGGAATATTTTGGCTTAAAAAGGAAGATTAAATTGCTATAAAATCATTATAATTGCAGAGTTATCATGGCGCGAAGCTACCGTGCGCTGGATTATGACTGAACGCCTCTAAGTCAGAATCCGGGCTAGAAGCGACGCATACGCCCGCCGTCCGCTTGCCGACCCGCAGTAGGGGCCCTAGGGCCCCCAAGGGCACGTGTCGTTGGCCAAGCCATCGCGGCGGACGAGCCGTGCTGGCCGCCTTGAAGTACAATTCCCATCGAGCGGCGGGTAGAATCCTTTGCAGACAACTTAAATACGCGACGGGGTATTGTAAGCAGCAGAGTGGCCTTGCTGCCACGATCCGCTGAGATTCAGCCCTTTGTCGTTTCGATTCGTCCCTCCCCCCCCCTCCAATCCTCATTCTTTCGCCTGAGACGGCCCGGGGGCTACCCCCGGCTCGTGGGCCTTGTTCCGCCCGAGTCCCAAAAAAATGACCAAGTCCCGGATGAACATTGGCCAAGTCTCGGATCAAAACTGGCCCGTCGCCCGACCCCCACAGGGCGAGCGTGTGCGCGCATCCGCACGAAAGAGATGGTGCCTTGCGTGAAATAACGAAAACCCAACACGCGCGCACCGGTCGGGCCGTCCATGTCCCTCGGCCTGCGGCGCACGTCGTCCGTGCCCGTGGCCTTGCTCGCCGTCCGCGTCCCGTGCCCAACAGCTACGCTACCCCCGGCTGGTGTGCCTTGTTTCGCCCGAGTCACGAAAAAATGGCCAAGTCCCGGATCAAAACTGGCCCGTCGAACGACCCCCACAGGGCGAGCGCGTGCGCGCTTCCGCACGAAAGAGATGGTGCCTTGCGTGGAATAATGAAAACCCAACACGCGCGTCGTTCGTTCCCGTGGCCTTGCTCGCCGTCCGCGTTCCTGAGAATGTGCCCGACAGCCCGGTGGAAACGGCCGTCGTCCAAGGCTATAGCCGTTGAACGTCAAGTGCTCGGCTGCAGGTCGGCCAGACGTTGCCCGCAAGCGCTGCGGCGTCTGCTGCCGTCCTCCCCAACGTGCCCTCGTCGGCGGGGGCCGTCCCAGGCGCCCGCGCACATGCCTGCTCGCATCGGCAGGGTTCTGCCCAAGCCTGCGCGC
>NC_142668.1:4690291-4702791 GCF_026168435.1 Sesamum indicum
GGTCTACCAGGCGGCATCTGCTGTCGTCCGCCTGCACGCGCGCACATCGGCAGCGGCTGCCTGCACCATCTGCTGCCGTCGGCCTGTGGGCACTGGGGCGTCTGCTGCCGTCCGGCACTACTCTCGTGGCCGTCGCCTTTGATCACGCCGTTTTTCCGAAACCTTTGCAACCTCATCCCAATGATGACTTTAGAATACAAAGACATCTTGCCCACGACTTATTTGTCGGGTCTCGAACCATCGCGAAGCTTGTTTGTCCGATTTTGATGATTGTGGGAAGACAACTGACAGGGCGTTCCCAAAAAACATCGATGTTGCTCCATCTGATAACTCGTACGGAAGTGATCATCAATACGTAATGCTCATGTATGCATAATGTTTTTGTTGGAGAACATTGGATTTGAACGTGAACCCTCCTTTTTTTACCGATTTTTCCCTTTTTTTATTATTTTTTAATAATTAAAATAATTAAATAAATATTTTCATAACTCAAAAATAAAATATTTCAACAAAAATGAATTAATCATGTGATTTTGAGGTGACGTGCAAATTTTCATGCAAAAATACGTTAAAATGCTTCAAAAATGCAAAAAAGTGCGTTCCTCAAACCTTTCAATGTCTAGTCCTGTCACAAGCCTTTTTTTTTTAAGCCTATTATAGGGGGAGGAGGGTGCTTGAGGGGGGTCTGGGCGCTGGGGGCGGGCAGGGGCAAGGCGGCCCCCCCGCAGCCCCCATGCCTCGGCCGTCCTCATGGCTTGGGCGTGGCTTGTGTTAGCCTTGTTTTGGCGGCGAGAGTCCGGTGAGCTTTTTCGGCGGGGCGCTTGAGCGGGGGTCTACGGTGTTGCGTGCGGCCGATGCCCATTTGCATCGTGTGCGCCGAATGCCTTCCCGTCCGCAACGGCAAGCCGTCGGGGGCGAGCTTCGTTTGCGATTTGGTAAAACATGGCCAACACGAGCTCCGTCCAAGTAAAGGTTGGTCGGTCGGTCCGCTTATGCTTGTCGGCCTCCCCCCGCATAAGCGGACCGATGTGGGTGCCGTCGGGATCCGACGGTTGGGGGTGCTTGTGGTGGGCAAATGTCGGCAATCCCGGCATGCAAGGCTCCCGCTCGGGAGCTGGGGTATGCTTTTGGGTGCGCTTGCTAGTAGCCCGTTGCCTGCGAAAATGGAGGCGTCAAGGGCGGCCGGCGACGGCTTGCACCCCCGCCCGTCGGCTCCCGGTGGCACCCACACAGGGCGGGTGTGGTCGTCGTCGTCTGTTGCCCGCGACCCCGACATCAGTAGCACGTGGCTGGCGAAGTGTCGGCAATCCCGGCATGCAAGGCTCCCGCTCGGGAGCTGGGGTATGCTTTTGGGTGCGCTTGCTAGTAGCCCGTCGCCTGCGAAAGTGGAGGCGTCGCACAGGCAAGCCGGTTCGGTCCCTAGGTTTGTGCTCCTCGGTTCCCAACTCTTTCTTCGTCCCGAATCTTCGTGCCTACCGGGGCATGCTTGGGCGTGCTTGCTGCCGTTCGCCTGCCGCGACGCTTGAATGCGTCGTGGGACGGCGGGCGTTGGCTTGTTTGCTCGGGTATTGCGTACGTAATGGGCGCGTGAGTGGTGATTGGCATGTGTGGGCATGTTGGATCCCTACTCGGGCAGCGACAACATCCCCCGCAAGCCGCTTTAGTCGTCGGCCCAAGCGCGCTCCTGCCTTGGCCGCGGTCAGTTTTCTGTGCTGCATACCTATTGCGAAGGCATTCCATTGTCCCGAACGTCCCGTTTTCGCCCTGCGCTGCACCCCTCGGGGCCGCGGCGCGGGGTGGACCTCAAGGCGCCCGCTGTGTCCCACGTCCCGCGCACGGCCGCACGTACTCGGGTCGTTGGCCCATTGCGTCGTCGCCCGATCTCTCGGATGCGGAACACACGGTGGGGTACGAGGGCCTCGGCCTCTGTTTACCCCGAAAGCAAGCGTTCGGCGCTTCGTGCGAACGACGCCCGCCACCGTTTTGGGCTCGTCCCATGCGGGCGGCGGAATCGGTGAGGAATGCTACCTGGTTGATCATGCCAGTAGTCATATGCTTGTCTCAAAGATTAAGCCATGCATGTGTAAGTATGAACTAATTCAGACTGTGAAACTGCGAATGGCTCATTAAATCAGTTATAGTTTGTTTGATGGTACCTGCTACTCGGATAACCGTAGTAATTCTAAAGTTAATACGTGCAACAAACCCCGACTTCTGAAAGGGATGCATTTATTAGATAAAAGGTCGACACGGGCTCCGCCCGTTGCTGCGATGATTCACGATAACTTGACGGATCGCACGGCCCTCGTGCCGGCGACGCATCATTCAAATTTCTGCCCTATCAACTTTCGATGGTAGGATAGTGGCCTACTATGGTGGTGACGGGTGATGGAGAATTAGGATTCGATTCCGGAGAGGGAGCCTGAGAAACGGCTACCACATCCAAGGAAGGCAGCAGGCGCGCAAATTACCCAATCCTGACACGGTGTCACGGGCTGCCCGCACACTAGGCCCCCGTGACGCGCACTTCGGCCACTCAACCGTTCTACATGGCCGACCACTCAGCCTTCATCGACAGATGACGGACACCCAACTGTGTTAGAGTCTTAGGTGTAGGCCTTTTATTGCTTTGTTACTGCTTTGTTATTTGCTTTATGTTGTTTAAATTCCTTAAGGGGACGTTACGCCTCTTGAGTTGCAAATTTCAGCTTTCCTAGTGTCTAGTGTAGGCGATAGGATTTATTTTTTTAAGCCTATTATAGGGGGGAATGAGTTCAAGAAGCTTGGTTTAGTGACGTGTTAGAGTCCCCCTCAAGGCGAACCCCTTGCTCTAGCATCGTTGATCATTGTATACGCATTTTCAGTTCAATGCAATTTGGTTTTCTGAATCCGCGTGCGCAATTTACTGTTTTGTGATTTGTTCCTCCCGACTCTGATATATTCGGCGCGCTGCATTAGTGCCGAGCGGAGGTATTGGCGGACGTAGTCAGCGGACTACTAGCCACACGACGCGCAGTGTGATAGGCGCCTCGTGAGAGGTGGTATCAGAGCCTCGTGCCACGATGGGGCCGAGGCGGACCGCTACTGCTGCGAAGGCATCGGGGCAAGATCCGGAAAGCCCGCGACATGCCGCAGCTTCATCCAGCGAGAGAGCTGAGAACCCGGAGGACGGACACTCCCGGTTGGTTGAATTGGAGACGAAGGTCTCTTCCCTAGAATCTGAGATCACGGTGCTGAATTCGGAGTTGGACGAATGTCGGCAGGTGATTCAGGAGATGGCTGGCGTATTCGGAAACGACAGCATTGCCGATATGCGGCGTGACATGGAGCAAATGTCCATTCAGATTGGATTGCTCCAGCGTGCAGTGGGTAGCACGCCTATGGTTGCTCACGACCCCGGTGCTAGGCTTCGAATACCAGAACCGAAGGCCTATAGCGGTGAGCGTGATGCGAAGGAGGTCGAGAACTTCCTCTTTGACATGGAACAGTACTTCCTTGCGGCAGACGTGCGGGACGAGGCAAGGAAGGTTGCGACTACGACCATGTACCTGACTGGTGACGCAAAGCTGTGGTGGCGGACCAAGTTTGCGGAAATCCAGGCTCATCAAATACAGCTCGACACGTGGGCTCTTCTACGGGAGGCGATCAGAGAGCAGTTCTTCCCCGAGAATGTGGAGTACAATGCCAGGAGGGCATTGCGAAAGCTTGAACATACAGGTTCCGTGTAGGAATATGTCAAAGCTTTCTCAGCGCTGATGCTGAACATCCGAGACATGTCGGAGGCAGACAAGCTGTTCACTTTCATGGAAGGCTTGAAACAGTGGGCGAGAAACGAGTTGCAGAGGCAACGAGTGACTGATTTGAGTTCGGCTATTATAGCGGCCGAGCGCCTGGCAGATTTCAACCAAGAGACTCGGAAGGATAGGCAGGCGACGTCTGGTCCTGCACAGAATAAGTCGAATGGGATGAAATCGTTCAGAAATATCTTCAACAGAGGTGGGGGAGACCAGAGACCCCACGCTCAGAATGGCTCACAGGGCGGTTCGGACAGGAACAGGCCCCAAGAGAACAAGCAGGGAGCACCCGAGAGGAGGAGAGGGTGTTTCTTCTGCGATGGTCCGCATGGGTATCGCGACTGCCCGAAGAGACGGGTGTTGAATGCATTGGCAACGAGCTTTGCCGACAATGCGTCATCCTCAAGGAGTGTGGAGCCACAAGCAGAGGCAGGTGGTGAGAATGGCACGGAGGAGGATGAGGACAATTTGGGGGCCGTATCCCAATGGTGCAACACAGTCTCTATGGTGGCGGCGAAGAGAGTTGTGCCACCCCTTGCGAAAAAGACTGTCCCGGCTCTTATTGTGGAACAGCCGGAACAGAAAGAAGAAGAAGTTCAGCCCCGAATTCCTCGGAAGAAAGGGTTGATGTTCGTTGATGTGAAGATTCATGGCAAGCCGATTCGAGCCATGATCGACACTGGAGCCTCTCACAACTACCTTGCGAGCGCCGAAGTGGCGAGACTCAGGCTCGTGCTGGAGAAGGGAGTTGGGCGTGTGAAGGCGATCAACTCGGCTGCACAACCCATTGCCGGTGTAGCCAAGTCTGTGCTGATTAAGGTTGGTGCTTACGAGGGCAAGACCAATCTTTCCGTTGTGGTGATGGACGATTTCAAGCTTATCCTCGGGCTTGAATTTCTACGGGATACACGCACAGCTGTTCTACCTCATGTCGATTCGCTGATGATGATGGGGGCGAAACCGTGTGTCATCCCTACCTTGGCCGGACGTACTGGAGAGAGGAATTTGTCGGCCATGCAGTTTGAGAAGGGTCGCAAGCGGAATGAACCATCCTACTTGTGTACTCTTTGCCTTGATGAAATGGAAGAGGTGTCAGGGCCCATCCCGGGCGGCATCAAGAAACTGTTGATGGAGTTTGAAGACGTGATGCCAGACGAGCTGCCTCGGAAGCTACCGCCGAAGAGGGCAGTGGATCACGAGATTGAGTTGGTGCCTGGCACGAGGCCGCCCGCCAGGGCACCGTACAGAATGTCGCAACCTGAGCTTGTGGAGCTTAGGAAGCAGTTGAAGGATATGTTGGAGAGCGGAATCATCAAACCCGCGAAGTCGCTGTATGGAGCGCCGGTCCTGTTTCATAAGAAGGCCGACGGCTCCCTACGCCTGTGTTGTGACTATCGGGCACTAAACAAGATCACTGTGAAGAACAAGTACCCGATACCGTTGGTGGCAGACTGCTTCGACCGTTTGAGTGGAGAGAACTACTTCACGAAGATAGACTTGAGGTCGGGCTATTGGCAGGTCCGAGTCAAGGAGGGTGATGAGGCGAAGACGACAGTTGTCACGAGGTACGGAGCTTTCGAGTTTCTTGTCATGCCTTTCGGCCTGACTAACGCTCCCGCAACCTTCCGCACCTTGATGAACCAGGTACTTCACGGTTTTCTTGACGAGTTTGTGGTGGTGTACCTGGACGACATTGTGATATACAGTAGAACCTTGGCCGAGCACGAGGACCATTTGCGGCAGGTTCTGACGAGACTCCGCGAGCACGAGCTGTACGTGAAGGTGTCGAAGTGCTCGTTTGCTCGGGAGACTATCAGTTTCTTGGGACACATCGTGGAGAGAGGACGCATTCGGATGGATCCCAACAAAGTACAGGCTATCGAGGAGTGGAGACCGCCGAGCGATGTTCATGACTTGCGCTCATTTCTTGGCTTGGCGAACTATTATCGGCGTTTCGTGAAGGACTACTCCGCGATAGCACGGCCTTTGACAGACTTACTGAAGAAGACAGAGACTTGGAATTGGACACCCCAATGCCAAGTAGCCTTCGATGATTTGAAGAGAGCGATGATGACAGATCCTGTGTTGGCCTTACCAGATATGTCAAAGCCATTCTTGGTGGAGACAGACGCTTCAGACTTTGCTTTAGGAGGAGTTCTGATGCAAGATGGCCATCCAGTTGCCTTTGAGAGCAGAAAGTTGAAGGATGTTGAACGACGTTATTCAGTGCACGAGAAGGAGTTGTTGGCCGTAGTTCATTGCGTTCGACTATGGCGACACTATTTGTTAGGCTCTCCCTTCGTGGTCAGGACGGATAACACTGCAGTGAGTCATTTCATGTCGCAGTCGAAGCTGACCAGTAGGCAGGCACGTTGGCAGGAGTTGTTGTCAGAGTTTCACTTCGTGTTGGAGTACCGGGCCGGCTCCAGCAACCACGCAGCTGACGCCTTGAGCCGCAGGGCGGACTTGGCGAACTTGGAGTCGATAGCAGCGCTCTCCTCTAGCGCGGCTGCTATCTCTGTAAAGGATCAGGTGCGGGAGTTACTACCGAGGGATCCCGCAGCGCAAGGCCTGATTCGGCTTGTCGAGCAGGGCAAGGCTCGACACTTTTGGATCGAGGATGGATTGTTGATGACCAAGGGAAACCGCGTATATATTCCGAGAGGCGGGGACCTACGGAAATCACTTCTTTCCGAATGCCACGACACACTTTGGGCGGGACACCAAGGACAGGAGCGCACGTTTGCCTTGGTGAAGAGGGCCTACTATTGGCCACAACTGCGGGACGATGTCGAGACGTATGTCCGCACTTGCTTGATTTGTCAGCAGGACAAGGCAGACCATCAGAAGAAGGCTGGTTTGCTGCAACCACTTCCCATCTCAAAGCGTCCATGGGAGAGCGTCTCCATGGATTACATCTCTGGATTGCCTAAAGTCGGGGACTTAGGCTCTATTATCATCGTGGTAGATCGTTTGTCAAAATATGCTACATTCATCGCAGCACCCAAACACGTTACAGCAGAAGGGACGGCTCATCTCTTCTTCAAGCACATCGTCAAACATTGGGGACTGCCAAGAGATATTGTCAGTGATCGTGACTCCCGTTTCACTGGCGTCTTCTGGACCGAGTTGTTCAAACTCCTCGGGTCCACACTTTCCATGAGCTCGAGCTATCATCCACAGTCCGATGGTCAGACAGAACGCTTTAATTCTATGTTGGAGGACTACCTTCGGCACTTTGTGCGAGGTACGCAGAAGGATTGGGTGAAGCTCCTGGATGTCGCTCAGCTGTGTTTCAATGCTCAAAAGAGCTCTTCGACTAACAAGAGCGCTTTTGAAATCGTCACTGGGCAGCAGCCGCTCCTTCCTCACACTCTTGACATCCCACAAAGTGTGAGATCCCCTCTTGCTCGAAGTTTCTCCCAGGAGTGGAAGCAAAATGTTGATATCGCCAAAAGTTGCCTGGAGACAGCTCAGAAGCGGATGAAGAAGTATGCAGATCAGAATCGCCGCTTCGTAGAGTTCAATGCGGGAGACCTGGTGCTGGTGAAGGTCCCGGATCCGAGATTGTCAAAGTCATCAAGGGGGAGAGATCCTCGGTTGATGCAGAAATATGTTGGTCCTTTGCCGGTCCTTAGGCGTATTGGGACGGTAGCATACAAGGTGGAGCTGCCGCCGTGGTGGAAGATCCACAACGTCTTCCATGTCAGCCAATTGAAGAAGTACTCAGCAGACAGGGAAGACGATACCCGCAATCAACCCAGCCGCCCACAACTCGAATTGAAGAAGACGAAGGCGAAGGTGGCTGAAGCAATCCTAAATCACCGAGTGACGAGTACCGCGAAGAAAGACCACACAGAGTACTTGGTGAAATGGAGGGGATGCAGTAGCGAGGAGAACACTTGGGAGCGAGTGACGAACCTAAAGGCGTTTCTACCCCTTGTCGAAGCGTACCATGCTTCCGTAGCGCCGGGGACGTCGCTATCTCAGGTGGGGGAGAATGTCACGGGCTGCCCGCACACTAGGCCCCCGTGACGCGCACTTCGGCCACTCTACCATTCTACATGGCCGACCACTCAGGCTTCATCAACAGACGACGGACACCAACTAGTCTTAGAGTCCTAGGTGTAGGCCTTTTATTGCTTTGTTACTGCTTTGTTATTTGCTTTCTGTTGTTTAGATTGCTCAAGGGGACGTTACGCCTCTTATGTTGCAAATTTCAGCTTTTCTAGTGTCTAGTGTAGACGATAGGATTTATTTTTTGAAGCCTATTATAGGGGGGGGAATGAGTTCAAGAAGTTTGGTTTAGTGACGTGTTAGAGTCCCCCTCTAGGCGAACCCCTTGCTCTAGCATCGTTGATCATTGTATATGCACTTTCAGTTCAATGCAATTTGGTTTTCTGAATCCGCGTGCGCAATTTACTGTTTTGTGATTTGTTCCTCCCGACTCTGATATATTCGGCGCGCTGCATTAGTGCCGAGCGGAGGTATTGGCGGACGTAGTCAGCGGACTACTAGCCACACGACGCGCTGTGTGATAGGCGCCTCGTGAGACACGGGGAGGTAGTGACAATAAATAACAATACCGGGCTCTACGAGTCTGGTAATTGGAATGAGTACAATCTAAATCCCTTAACGAGGATCCAATGGATCTTTATCTAAAATAAAGTGAATCAGAGATTCACATGTTTCTGCTCTGGTTTGTGTGTGTTGATGTTAGATCCCTTTCGTAACGTCTATGTATCCGTACAAAGGTAATCGATCGTCTACTGTACTCTACACCTGTTTGGGTGTCCCAGCAGGTCAGTTTTATGCAGGAATATTAATATGTGCGATTCTAGGCTGATTATATCAGTGTTAAAATGAATTCAGGATTCCTTTTCTCTTCTGTAGAAAAGAAGAAGAGGGATTGATTCCATAATGAGACAAGGCAATTTTGCATGTAAAAAAAAAAAAAAAAAAACAACAAAAAAAAAAAAAAGTCTGGTGCCAGCAGCCTCTCAGGACGGATGTATCTACAACGACTTTGGTACGACCTAGTGTGGCACGAGTTTGCATTGAGATTAACTTACTTGAGCCACTACAGACGGAAATCGGGCTCGGGATTGGGACAGAAGTGATCATCCAGCCTGTAATTTACGAGCGACTGCCTAAGTATTGTGGGGCTTGCAAGCACTTAGGACATGATGAAGATGAGTGCTATGAGAAGCACAGATCAAAGGCCCCACCGGTTTGGCCTGCTAATAAAGATGATTCTTCGCCGCCTATCCCTGATCAGGAGGATCTTTGGGTGAAATTGGATGCATTGCGGGCTCAAAAGAATTTGAGAGATCGCCGTAAAGGTAAGCGTATGGCTTTTGATGATGGTGCGGCCCAGTCTCGCCTTGGGGCTAGTACTAGTGGCTCTAAGGAGGCGGAGGGTGAATTGCAGGAAGCTGCGCCTCAAACAGACGAGTCCAAAACAGAGGTGAATGAAGTGGTGCACTTGCCGGAAGATGAGGATGATGGGATGGCGAAAGATAGTCATGTCACAAAAGTGGTTGACTCACACGCTACACTAACAGATGAGCGCCATTCTAGGAATGGGAAGGAGACGGCGGTTACGGAGGTACTGCCAAAGGTTCCTGAGTTGGGAGAGTCTGGTCCATCTGACATGAGGCCAGACGATGAGCAGGTAGATACATGTGTTGTGCCAGCATCCCAGACAGCGAGTTTGCCTTGCGAGCTGCCAGGTTGTGTGGTAAATACATCAGATCACGAATTGCTTAACTGTGCTGCAGTGACAGATGATGAGGCTTTAGGCCCGACAGGGGAGGGCGTTATTCAGATGGATGAGGAGGATGTCTCTAGGAGGTTGGCACGCCATCGGCGAGGTCGGTCCATAGGAGACGCACCTACAGATCATTCTGCTTCACAAGATCGTGGGAAGGCAGTCTCCCCGCCCTGTAGGATCGTCACGCGGAGTACTATACGATCTACTCTCCTTTGATCGATGAAAGGATTATTTTGGAACGTTCGGGGAATTGGAAATGATCCTACACAGAGGGTCTTGAATCGGGTCAGAAAACAACATCACCTTGATTTCTTGGCGATCATGGAGCCTATGATCTCCCTTGAGGGAAGGTTTATGGCGAGGCGGCTGGGATTTAAGGAGGTGGTTTCGAATTGTGTGAATCAAATATGGTTTTTCTGGGGACCGGAGGTACAGTGTCGGGTTTTGGTCGATCATGAGCAGTTTCTGCACCTCCATTTGGAATCAAATAAGTGGCCGAAACCGTTTTTCGTTACAGCGGTATATGCTAAATGTGATATGGTGGAGCGGCGAGATCTTTGGGCTGGCCTTCGGTTGATTTCGGTTGGCTCTTCGCCTTGGATTGTGGGAGGGGATTTCAATACTGTCCTCTGCCCAGAGGAACGGTCAGGGGGCGCTGCCCCGAGTGGTATCGCAATGTCTGATTTCCATGACATGATTGCGGACTGTGCCCTTACAGATGCCGGTTATACTGGGAGCCCTTACACCTGGTATAGTCGTCGGTTGCGGCAACGTCTAGATCGGGTCCTGGTGACTGATAGTTGGATGGACGTATTTTCGAAAACACAAGTTACTCATCTTGAGCTCTCCAAATCGGATCATCGTGGATTACTGGTTGTTGCAGAGACTATTGTGACGCAAAAGGCATCATCTTTTCGGTTTCAACACATGTGGATCACGCATCCGGGATTTCTTGAGGTTGTTCGTCGGAATTGGCAATACCCAACGATCGGGAGTGGTATGGTTCGCCTTCAGCAGAAATTGACTCGCTTGAAGCACTGTCTGAAGGAATGGAACAGAACAGTCTTTGGGAATGTGTTTGATAGGGTTGCAGCGGCGGAGCGAGATCTCAAGGAGGCTGATGAGGCATATGATATTGATCCTTGTGATCGCACGCTTGTGGAGCGGAGTCGGTGCTCGGCAGTGTTGGTTCGGGTGTTGACCCAAGAGGAGGCATTTTGGAAACAAAAGGCTGGGATCAAATGGGCTAAAGATGGGGAGCGAAACACGAGATACTTCCACTCTTTAGTTCAGAAGAGGAGGTTTCGTGGCACGATCCGGTATGAGGGGGAGGTTTTAACTGATCCGGTAGGAATTAAGAGATTGGCGGCTTCTTTCTTTGAGCAGCTCCTATCTGCAGAGCCAGCGTTTCCCGACGAGATGGATCGAGATTGCCTAGAGGATGGCCTGACAGATGAGGACAGGTGTTTCTTGTGTGCCATGCCGACGATGGCAGATGTTCGGGAGGCAGTTTTCTGCATTGAGCCGGAGAGTGTTGCAGGACCAGATGGATTTGGGGCGATTTTCTATCATACCTGCTGGGATCTAGTCTTAAAGGATGTTTTCTGTGCAGTATCTGAGTTTTTTCGTGGTATAGCTATGCCAAAGAGTTTCACAGCTACTACCATCTCTCTTATTCCAAAGACCGCCAGCCCAGTTTCTTGGAGTGAGTATCGGCCGATAAGTTTATGTGATGTTACGAATAAGATCTGCACGAAGTTGATGTCTATCAGACTTGGGCATGTCTTGCCGAAGGTGCTATCCCCATCCTAGAGTGGGTTTGTCCCGGGACGATTGTTGAGTGATAATGTCCTTTTGGCGCAAGAATTAGTTCACTCATTGGAGTCGCGCCGGTCGGAGGCGAATGTTATTTTTAAGCTTGATATGGCCAAGGCTTATGATCGGGTTAACTGGGAGTTCCTCTTTCAAGTCTTGCGACTAAAGGGTTTCCCGCAGCATTGGATTAACTTGGTGGCTAATGCTGTATCAAACTGTTGGTTCTCAGTCCTAGTGAATGGAGAGCACGTTGGATTCTTTCATTCGACACGCGGCTTGCGGCAGGGGGATCCATTATCCCCGGCGTTATTTGTGCTTGCTGCTGATTACTTATCTCAGGGACTGAATAGGCTTTTTGTGGCGCACCCAACGATGTATTACCAATCACCGGGTCGGGTTCGGGTATCTCACCTAGCATATGCCGATGATATGATGATCTTTACTAACATCTGCAGGCAGCACATGGAATTGCTCCGTGATTTTCTCCACGCATATGAGCGAGTGTCCGGACAGCGGATAAATAGCGCAAAGAGTTCTTTTATTCTGAGCCGGACGGTACCATCGTCACAATTGCAAGAGGTACAATACGTTATGGGTTACTAGCTAAAATATCTCCCAGTCACATATTTGGGTGTCCCTCTATACAAGGGTAATCGGAAGGCATGTTTGTTTGATTCGCTCATTTCCAGAATACGTGACATGCTACAGGGGTAGGCAATGACGAATCTATCCCATGGAGGGAGGCTAGCCTTGATTCGAAGTGTGTTGCAGGCTATTTCTTTACATCTGCTTCAAGTAATCCATCCACCTAAATCTGTCTTGATAACCATTGAGCGCATATTCAATGGTTTCTTTTGGGGCTCATATAATAGCCACCGGCATATTCATTGGTGTTCATGGGATAAGATGTGTAGATCAGTAGCAGAAGGTGGTTTGGGTATTCGGAGTTTGGCGGAGTATGTTAGGGCTTTTTCGATGAAACTTTGGTGGCGATTTAGGCTTAAATCATCCTTGTGGTCGCAGTACTTGCATGATCGCTATTGTAGGGCTCTTCACCCTACTCATGTGCCGTATAATCGCAATCATTCCTCTGTTTGGCATCGTTTATGTCGGATCAG
>NC_142668.1:4710291-4712791 GCF_026168435.1 Sesamum indicum
AGCGGTCTGCCTAGGCCTGCGCGCACGTCGGCAGCGGTCTGCCAAGGAGCGCGCGCGCAGGTCGGCAGCGGTCTGCCAAGGAGCGCGCGCGCAGGTCGGCAGGGGCTGCCTGCTTCTCGTCTGCCTGCGCGCCCCCGTAGGCCGGCACTGTCCGCACGGGGCGCGCGCGCGCTGGCCGGCACAGTCCGCACGGGGCGCGCGCGCGCAGGCCGGCACTGTGCGCATGGGTCGCACGCGCGCAGGCAGGCACTGTCCGCACGGGGCGCGTGCGCTGGTCGGCACAGTCCGCAATGGGCGCGCGCGCACGCAGGCCCGCACTGCCCGCACGGGCCGCGCGTGCAGGCCCGCACTGTCCGCACGGGGCGCGCGCGCGCAGGCCCCAAGGAGCGCGCGCGCAGGTCGGCAGGGGCTGCCTGCGCGCGCGCCCGTCGGCACTGGTCGCACAGCCGCGCGCGCAGGCCGGCAGGGGATGCCTGCTTGCCGTCTGCCTGCGCGCCCCCGTAGGCCGACACAGTCCGCACGGGTCGTGCGCGGGCAGGCCGGCACTGTCCGTACGGGGCACGCGCGCGCAGGCAGGTACTGTCCGCACGGGGCGGGCGCGCGCTGGCCGGCACTGTCTGCACGGGGCGCGCGCGCGCTGGCCGGCATAGTCTGCACGGGGCGCGAGCGCGCAGGCCGGCACTGTGCGCACGCCTGCAGGGGCTGCCTGCTCGGGCGCCCGTTAGCCTGCGCGCGCTGCGCGCGTCGGCAGGGGCTTCCTGCACGGGTGCCCGTCTGCCTGCGCGCGCACGTCGGCAGGGGCTGCGTGCACCGTCTGCTGCCGTCGGCCTGTGGGCGCTGGGGCGTCTGCTGCCGTCCGGCACTACGCTCGTGGCCGTCGCCTTCGATTACGCCGTTTTTCCGAAACCTTTGCAACACTCGTCCCAATGATGACTTTAGAATGCAAAGACATCTTGCCCACGGCTTATTTGTCGGGTCTCGAAACATCGCGAAGCTTGTTTGTCCGATTTTGATGATTGTGGGAAGACAACTGACAGGGCGTTCCCAAAAAACATCGATGTTGCTCCATCTGATAACTCGTACGGAAGTGATCATGAATACGTAATGCTCATGTATCCATAATGTTTTTGTTGGAGAACAATGGATTTGAACGTGAACCCTCCTTTTTTTACCGATTTTTTTCTTTTTTTTATTATTTTTTTAATAATTAAAATAATTAAATAAATATTTTCATAACTCAAAAATAAAATATTTCAACAAAAATGAATTAATCATGTGATTTTGAGGTGACGTGCAAATTTTCATGCAAAAATACGTTAAAATGCTTCAAAAATGCAAAAAAGTGCGTTCCTCAACCCTTTCAATGTCTACTCCTGTCACAAGCGTTTTTTTTTAAGCCTATTATACGGGGAGGAGGGTGCTTGAGGGGGGTCTGGGCGCTGGGGGCGGGCAGGGGCAAGGCGGCCCCCCCGCAGCCCCCAAGCCTCGGCCGTCCTCATGGCTTGGACGTGGCTTGTGTTGGCCTTGTTTTGGCGGCGAGAGTCCGGCGAGCTTTTCCGGCGGGGCGCTTGAGCGGGGCTCTACGGTGGTACGACCGGCCGATGCCCATTTGCATCGTGTGCGCCGAATGCCTTCCCGTCCGCAACGGCAAGCCGTCGGGGGCGAGCTTCGATTGCGATTTGCTAAAACATGGCCAACACGAGCTCCGTCCAAGCAAAGGTTGGTCGGTCCGCTTATGCATGTCGGCCTCCCCCCGCATAAGCGGACCGATGTGGGTGCTGTCGGGATTCGACGGTCGGGGGTGCTTGTCGCCGCTTGTGGCTTGCGACGCTGAAATTAGTAGCTTGTGGTGGGCTGACGTCGGCAATCCCGGCATGCAAGGCTCTCGCTCGGGAACTGGGGTATGCTTTTGGGTGCGCTTGCTAGTAGCCCGTTGCCTGCGAACATGGAGGCGTCAAGGGCGGCCGACGACAGCTTGCACCCCCGCCCGTCGGCTCTCGGTGGCACCCACACAGGGCGGGTGTGGTCGTCGTCGTCTGTTGCCCGCGACCCCGAGATCAGTAGCACGTGGCTGGCGAAGTGTCGGCAATCCCGGCATGCAAGGCTCCCGCTCGGGAGCTGGGGTATGCTTTTGGGTGCGCTTGCTAGTAGCTCGTCGCCTGCGAAAGTGGAGACGTCGCACAGGCAAGTCGGTTCGGTCCCTAGGTTTGTGCTCCTCGGTTCCCAACTCGTGCTTCGTCCCGAATCTTCGTGCCTACCGGGGCATGCTTGGGCGTGCTTGCTGCCGTTCGCCTGCCGCGACGCTCGAATGCGTCGTGGGACGGCGGGCGTTCGCTTGTGTGCTCGGGCATTGCGTACGTAATGGGCGCGTGAGTGGTGATTGGCGTGTGTGGGCATGTTGGATCCCTGCTCGGGCAGCGACAACATCTCCCGTAAGCCGCTTCAGTCGTCGGCCCAAGCGCGCTCCTGCCTTGGCCGCGGTCGGTTTCCTGTGCTGCAT
>NC_142668.1:4730291-4732791 GCF_026168435.1 Sesamum indicum
TGTCGTGCTTTGTTATGAACGGAGGATCCGGTTTTCTCCTTCTTGAGCCATTTCACCGCACTGTGCAAGGTGGACATACGTCAGTTGATCCCAAGCCATACTCGGATATGTGACCAAACGTAGTTGCTAAACGGGCACTCAAAGAAAAGGTGTTTGGCCGATTCCTTGGTGTTGATGCAAAGTGAACATAAGTCCTCCTCATGGAGGAACTCGAGTCTGTCCCGTGTAGCCAATCTGTTGCGCAGACCAAGCCACATGATGAACGAGTACTTCGGCGGGATGAAAGCCTTCAAAATAGCTGCTTTCCAAGGCTGCCTCGCAAGTTTTGGCCTGAAGTACTCATAGGCTTTCGACGTCTGGAGTCCCCTTAGGGTGGACCATCTCGTCATCTGCTCAATCGCTGCCTCTGAAGACCCAAATTCGGTGATCATCCTGTCGCGGATTTCGGCAAGCCGTTGAAGGAGTGGAGAATCCCCCTTCTTCGGTTGCCAGTCCCAGATTGATGCATCTCTGAGGTAGACACCGTTGACCCACTGTACCCACAACGTGTCTGCCTTGCGGTGAATGTTCCATAATACACGAGCAAGTAGAGCCACGTTCCAGGACTGTATGTGCTGAATACCGAGTCCCCCTTCTTCCTTGGGATGGCAGATTTCCTCCCAAGCGACCGGCGCCCTCCTAGAATTCCATAGGAAATTCCTACAAAGACGGTGAATTTTCTCGATGACCACCGCTGGAAGGGGAAAAACTTGGAGCCAGAAACACTCCACGCCCTGAATAACCGAACGGACGAGTTCCAGTCGGCCTGCGTAAGATAATAATTTCGACTTCCACTTCGAAATGCATTTGGCAATTTGGTCCACAAGCGGTGAGTAGTTGTTGACTGAAAGTCGTTGTGCCGCTAATGGAATGCCAAGGTATCGGATTGGCATCTCACCTCTCACAAACGCTGTCCTAGCAAGGATTTCATCAAGTTCTTCATTCCGAATGCCTGCCGTAAAAATGCACGATTTGGAAGTTTTAACGGAAAGGCCGGATGCGTCCCTAAAAACATTCAGGCATTCCATCAGGATGTGGATAGATGGAAGGTCTCCTCGAAAGAAAAGCATCAAGTCGTCAGCAAAGAGGAGGTGGGTGATTTTCAACTTTTCACATTTCGGGTGATAGTTGAAGTCTGAGTTGCAAGTCTTCCTCTTGATCATGCGGGACAGGTATTCCATGCTAAGTAGGAAGAGGGCCGGTGACATCGGGTCCCCTTGCCGTAGGCCTTTCTTCCCCGGGAAGAATCCGTGTAGGGAACCATTCAAAGATACAGAAAATGATGAGGTGCAGACGCACTCCATTATCCAGGCAATAAACAAAGGGGGAAAACCATACCCGTGAAGTACTCGGGAGAGAAATGTCCACGAGACCGAGTCATATGCCTTGCGAAGATCAATGTTGATAGTACATCGAGGTGAAATCCGTTTCCTCGAGTACTGCCGCACCATTTCTTGCGCCAAGAAGATATTGTCGGTGATGTTGCGACCTCCAATAAACGCAGATTGGCAATGGTCGATTAGGTGCTCCAATGCAGGTGCAAGTCTGTCCGATATAATTTTCGTGATGGCTTTGTATATGACATTGCAGCACGAAATCGGTCGGTAGTCAGCAACGGAAGAGGAATGCTCTGATTTGGGCACGAGAGCAATGACGGTGTGGTTCAGTTGCCGTAGCATCCGTCCATTCCTAAAGAAATTCAGAACGGCCCTGCATACTTGGTCAGCCACCACATTCCATGCTTTCTTGAAGAAGCATGAGGAGTATCCATCGGGGCCGGGTGCCTTGTTGTCGTTTATGTTGAATATTGCGTCTTTGACCTCCATTGCTGTGACTTCCCTGTAAAGTTCATCAGTAAGCTCGGAGGAAAGTTTGGGGCCATAATCGAACACTCCATCATCAACTGGGATGGTGTGAGACTCGGTGCCCAAGAGTGTGGTATAGTAATCAACGAACTCTTGGGCAATTGCATCGGCAGACGTAATGATCGTCCCGTCAGCTCTAGTAACTGCCGTGATGGAGTTTCTAGCAGCATTCCTTTTCACCATATCGTGGAAGAATTTCGTGTTTCGGTCCCCCTCTTTGAGGTAGTGAATCTTGGCTTTTTGGTAGAAGAAGTTCCGTTCAGCCTCGGCAAGGAAAACGGCCTTCCTCTTAAGATCTCCCAAAGATTCCCGAAGCCTTACATTTTTTGGGTTGTTTTCAAGTTGGTTCTGAGCATCTTGCAGTGCAAGGTCAGCCTCTTTGGCCCTAGTGGAAATGTGGATGTAGTGCTGCATGTTGAAAGCTTTCAGTTCAGCTTTAAGCGCTTTCAACCTCTTGCAAAGAATAAATTGTGGCGTTCCCTCCACATGTAAGTTCCATCGTTGCTCCACAGTGGATAAGAATTCCGGGTATTCTGCCCACATATTGAAAAACCGGAACGGTTTTGGTTTAGTGGGAGTATGATCAAAGATAGTGA
>NC_142668.1:4740291-4752791 GCF_026168435.1 Sesamum indicum
CGTCGGCAGTGGTCGGCCCAGGCATGCGCGTGCATCGGCAGAGGTCGGCCCAAGCCTGCGCGCACGTCCGTAGTGGTCGGCCCAGGCATGCGCGTGCATCGACAGTGGTCGGCCGGGCCAGCGCGCACGTCGGCAGTGGTCGGCCCAGGCATGCGCGTGCATCGGCAGTGGTCGGCCCAAGCCTGCGCGCACGTCCGCAATGGTCGGCCCAGGCATGCGCGTGCATCGGCAGTGGTCGGCTGGGCCAGCGCGCACGTCGGCAGTGGTCGGCCCAGGCATGCGCGTGCATCGGCAGTGGTCGGCCAGGCTTGCGCGCACGTCGGCAGTGGTCGGCCAAGGAGCGCGCGCGCAGGTCGTCAGGGGCTGTCTGCGCGCGCGTGCCCGTCTGCTGCCGTCTGCCTGCGCGCCCCCGTAGGCCGACACTGTGCGCACGGGGCGCGCGCAGGCAGGCACTGCCCGCACGGGGCGCGCACGCGCGCGCCGGCACAGTCTGCACGGGGCGCGCGCGCTGGCCGGCACTGTCTGCACGGGGCGCGCGCGCGCAGGCCCGCACTGTGCACACGGGACGCACGCGCGCTGGCCGGCACAGTCCGCACGGGGCGCGCGCGCGCTGGCCCGCACAGTCCGCACGGGGTGCGCGCGCGGAGGCCCGCACTGTCGCCACGGGGCCCGCGCGTGCTGGCCGGCACTGTCCGCACGGGGCGCGCGCGCGCAGGCCGGCACTGTGCGCACGCCTGCAGAAGCTGCCTGATCGGGCACCCGTCAGCCTGTGCGCGCGCGCGTCGGCAGGGGCTTCCTGCACGGGTGCCCGTCTGCTGCCGTCGGCCTGTGGGCGCTGGGGCGTCTGCTGCCGTTCGGCACTACTCTCGTGGCTGTCGCCTTCGATCACGCCGTTTTTCCGAAATCTTTGCAACACTCGTCCCAATGATGACTTTAGAATGCAAAGACATCTTGCCCACGGCTTATTTGTCGGGTCTCGAAACATCGCGAAGCTTGTTTGTCCGATTTTGATGATTGTGGAAAAACAACTGACAAGGCGTTCCCAAAAAACATTGATGTTGCTCCATCTGATAACTTGTACGGAAGTGATCATGAATACGTAATGCTAATGTATGCATAATGTTTTTGTTGGAAAACATGGGATTTGAACGTGAACCCTCCTTTTTTTACCGATTTTTCCCTTTTTTTTATTATTTTTTTAATAATTAAAATAATTAAATAAATATTTTCATAACTCAAAAATAAAATATTTCAAAAAAAATGAATTAATCATGTGATTTTGAGGTGACGTGCAAATTTTCATGCAAAAATACGTTAAAATGCTTCAAAAATGCAAAAAAGTGCGTTCCTCAACCCTTTCAATGTCTACTCCTGTCACAAGCCTTTTTTTTTAAGCCTATTATAGGGGGAGGAGGGTGCTTGAGGGGGGTCTGGGCGCTGGGGGCGGGCAGGGGCAAGGCGGCCCCCCCGCAGCCCCCAAGCCTCGGCCGCCCTCATGGCTTGGGCGTGGCTTGTGTTGGCCTTGTTTTGGCGGCGAGAGTCCGACGAGCTTTTCCGGCGGGGCGCTTGAGCGGGGGTCTACGGTGTTGCGTGCGGCCGATGCCCATTTGCATCGTGTGCGCTGAATGCCTTCCCTTCCGCAACGGCAAGCCGTCGAGGGCGAGCTTCGATTGCGATTTGCTAAAACATGGCCAACACGAGCTCCGTCCAAGCAAAGGTTGGTCGGTCGGTCCGCTTATGCTTGTCGGCCTCCCCCCGCATAAGCGGACCGATGTGGGTGCTGTCGGGATTCGACGGTCGGGGGTGCTTGTCGCCGCTTGTGGCTTGCGACGCTGAAATTAGTAGCTTGTGGTGGGCAAACTTCGGCAATCCCGGCATGCAAGGCTCTCGCTCGGGAGCTAGGGTATGCTTTTGGGTGCGCTTGCTAGTAGCCCGTTGCCTGCGAACATGGAGGCGTCAAGGGCGGCCGGCGACGGCTTGCACCCCCGCCCGTCGACTCCCGGTGGCACCCACACAGGGCGGGTGTGGTCATCGTCGTCTGTTGCCCGCGACCTCGAGATCTGTAGCACGTGGCTGGCGAAGTGTCGGCAATCCCCGCATGCAAGGCTCCCGCTCGGGAGCTGGGGTATGCTTTTGGGTGCACTTACTAGTAGCCCGTCGCCTGCGAAAGTGGAGGCGTCGCACAGGCAAGTCGGTCCGGTCCCTAGGTTTGTGCTCCTCGGTTCCTAACTCGTGCTTCGTCCCGAATCTTCGTGCCTACCGGGGCATGCTTGGGCGTGCTTGCTGCCGTTCGCCTGCCGCGACGCTCGAATGCGTCGTGGGACGGTGGGCGTTGGCTTGTCTGCTCGGGCATTGCGTACGTAATGGGCGCGTGAGTGGTGATTGGCCTGTGTGGGCATGTTGGATCCCTACTCGGGCAGCGACAACATCCCGCGCAAGCCGCTTCAGTCGTCGGCCCAAGCGCGCTCCCGCCTTGGCCGCGGTCGGTTTCCTGTGCTGCATAGCAATCGCGAAGGCATTCCATTGTCCCAAACGTCCCGTTTTCGCCCTGCGCTGCACCCCTCGGGGCCGCGGCGCGGGGTGGACCTCAAGGCGCCCGCTGTGTCCCACGTCCCGCGCACGGCCGCACGTGCCCGGGTCGTTGGCCCATTGCGTCGTCGCCCGATCTCTCGGATGCGGAACACACGGTGGGTACGAGGGCCTCGGCGTCTGTTTACCCCGAAAGCAAGCGTTCGGGGCTTCGTGTGAATGACGCTTGCCACCGTTTTGGGCTCGTCCCATGCGGGCGGCGGAGTCGGTGAGGAATGCTACCTGGTTGATCCTGCTAGTAGTCATATGCTTGTCTCAAAGATTAAGCCATGCATGTGTAAGTATGAACTAATTCAGACTGTGAAACTGCGAATGGCTCATTAAATCAGTTATAGTTTGTTTGATGGTACCTGCTACTCGGATAACCGTAGTAATTCTAGAGCTAATCCGTGCAACAAACCCCGACTTCTGGAAGGGATGCATTTATTAGATAAAAGGTCGACACGGGCTCCGCCCGTTGCTGCGATGATTCATGATAACTCGACGGATCGCACGGCCCTCGTGCCGGCGACGCATCATTCAAATTTCTGCCCTATCAACTTTCGATGGTAGGATAGTGGCCTACTATGGTGGTGACGGGTGACGGAGAATTAGGGTTCGATTCCGGAGAGGGAGCCTGAGAAACGGCTACCACATCCAAGGAAGGCAGCAGGCGCGCAAATTACCCAATCCTGACACGGGGAGGTAGTGACAATAAATAACAATACCGGGCTCTACGAGTCTAGTAATTGGAATGAGTACAATCTAAAAATGGCAAAAATCTCTCTATGTTTCACACACACACACACAGTGCATTAATTGCTGCCGCTGCAGCGCCGCCGCCGGCCGGCCGCCGGAATTTTTCTTCCGGCCGCCACCTTGCTCGCCGTCAGAAGACCGTCGTCACTGCACCGCGCGTGAGGCTGCCGGAGAATTGACGCGCCCTAGGTCTGTGAACGAAGTTGTTGCTGTTTTTTCGCACTGTTTTTTGCTGGGAGTTTCTCAAGTCGATTCCGCCTCCGTTTCGACGAATTTCTGGCTGCCGCTTATATCAATCGATCCCTCATCACATGGGGAACATTTCCCATCCTTCAATTTGAATTTTCATTGAGAATTGAGACTGGGCTTAAGAGGTAAGTATCGCGTGTTTTCTGCGATTTCTGCGCAGGCTGGGAAGAGTTATTTTTCTGAATTTCGTGAGGTATTTGCTGAGTTTGGTTTGGTAGCTTATTGTGGTTGGAGGAGTTTGGTTTGGGTTGGGCCATTCGTCGGATTCTATGCGAAATTAGTCGGAATTTCTGCGCTTTTTCGTCGGAATTTCTGCGCTTTTTTGGTCGGATTTTTCACTACTTTCTTGCAGCGAATTGTTGCTGTTTTTTGCTGCTGGTGCTAGCTGCGTATTGTTGCTGTTGATCTTGGTTTTTGAGGCTGTTTGGAGTGTTTCGGATTTGCTGCAATTTATGTCAATTTTCTCACTGTTTCTGCGATTAGCGGGTTCTGCAAATTTCGCTGTTTCGTCGGATTTGCGGGATTTCAGCTTGGATCTTGCTGATTCTTGTTCTGGGTTGCTGGATTGTTGCTTTTCTGCGGATTTCGTTGATTTGTTGCTGGATTTGTAATTGATTTGCCGTTGGAGTTGCCGGAGTTTGGGATTGATCACTGCTGCTGCTGCATTTTCGCGGCTGCTGCTGCACGTTCACTGCTGTGAATTTTCTGCTGCGGTCTGGCGGAATTTTGCTGCTGTTTCTGCTGTTTGCTCGTCTGTTCACTGCGGTCGGACGTCTGCGTTTTCTCTGCTGCATTCTTGATAAATTTTGCAGCTGTTCGTTAGTCGGATTTCAGCGAATTTTCTGCTGCGTTTGCTGAATTTTGCTGCTGTTAGTTCGACGGATTTCTGCATATTTTCTGCTGCGTTCTTGCTGAATTTTGCTGCGGTTCGTTAGTCGGATTTCAGTGAATTTTCTGCTGCGTTGTTGCTGAATTTTCTGCCGCTTTCTTGTTGATTTTTTTACTGCGGTTCTTCTGCGTATATTCTACTGCATTCTTGCTGATTTTTGCTGCTGATTTGTTGCTGAAATTTGATGAATTTTGCTGCTGCGCTGTTCTTACACGGTTGTTGCTGCAATTTCGCTGTGAATTGGTGCCATTTTTCTGGATTTGCTCGTCTGAATTCCGTCGGATTCTGCGGATTTTCTGCTGCGCTGTTTGCTGTTTTTTACTGCTGTAATTCGTCGGATTTCTGCAATTTCTCTGCTGCTGTTTCTTGCTGCGCATTGTTTGCCGTATTTGCTGAATTTAGTCAGATTTTGTGCTGTTGGTCATCGGAGTTTTTGACGAGGTTTGGGCTGTTGACTGGCGGCTGACTGTGTATTGGTAATATGTCTGCTACGGCAGGGGGTTTGTCGCCCCCGGTGCGGTCTTATCGTGATGCGGTTGCTGGTGCAGCTGTGCGTCCTCCACCGCCACCGGTATCTTTTGAGACATCTTCATTCCGCCCGATGGGTGTTCTGTCTCGGGATCAGGGAATGAAGGTGCTGAGGTTTTCGTCCGATGAAATTTCTCGATTATCCCTACCATTTCGTTATGCCTTGGTAGGGAAATTCTCGCATGGATATCCATCCATGCAAAATCTTCGACGCTGGATGCTGGCCCAAGGATTTCGTGGGGATTTCTCTGTTGGGGCCATTAATGTCCGGCATGTCTTCATCAAATTTGCATTGGAGGAGGATTATACTAAACTCTGGATTAAATCTACTTGGTTTGTAGAAGGATTTCCTATGCGTGTCTTTAAATGGACACCCACATTTAATCCAAGGGAAGAGTCGCCTATTGTTCCAGTGTGGGTTCGCTTGCCAGAGTTGCCAATCCAGTTTTTTGATCGGGAGGCATTATTTAGCATTGCCCATCTGCTGGGGACACCTCTCAGGACGGATGTATCTACAGCGACTTTGGTACGACCTAGTGTGGCACGGGTTTGCGTTGAGATTAACTTACTTGAGCCACTACAGACGGAAATCGGGCTCGGGATTGGGACAGAAGTGATCATCCAGCCTGTAATTTACGAGCGACTGCCTAAGTATTGTGGGGTTTGCAAGCACTTAGGACATGATGAAGATGAGTGCTATGAGAAGCACAGATCAAAGGCCCCACCAGTTAGGCCTGCTAATAAAGATGATTCTTCGCCGCCTATCCCTGATCAGGAGGATCTTCGGGTGAAATTGGATGCATTGCGGGCTCAAAAGAATTTGAGAGATCGCCGTAAAGGTAAGCGTGTGGCTTTTGATGATGGTGCGGCCCAGTCTCGCCTTGGGGCTAGTACTAGTGGCTCTAAGGAGGCGGAGGGTGAATTGCAGGAAGCTGCACCTCAAAAAGACGAGTCCAAAACAGAGGTGGATGAAGTGGTGCACTTGCCGGAAGATGAGGATGATGGGATGGTGAAAGATAGTCATGTCACAAAAGTGGTTGACTCACATGCTACACTGACAGATGAGCGCCATTCTAGGAATGGGAAGGAGACGGCGGTTCCGGAGGTACTGCCAAAGGTTCCTGAGTTGGGAGAGTCTGGTCCATCTGACACGAGGCCAGACGATGAGCAGGTAGATACATGTGTTGTGCCAGCATCCCAGACAGCGAGTTTGCCTTGCGAGCTGCCAGGTTGTGTGGTAAATACATCAGATCACGAGTTGCCTAACTGTGCTGCAGTGACAGATGATGAGGCTTTAGGCCAGACGGGGGAGGGCGTTATTCAGATGGATGAGGAGGATGTCTCTAGGAGGTTGGCACGCCATCGGCGAGGTCGGTCCATGGGAGACGCACCTACAGATCATTCTGCTTCGCCAGATCGTGGGAAGGCAGTCTCCCCGCCCCGTAGGATCGTCACGAGGAGTACTATACGATCTACTCTCCTTTGATCGATGAAAGGATTATTTTGGAACGTTCGGGGAATTGGAAATGATCCTACACAGAGGGTCTTGAATCGGGTCAGAAAACAACATCACCTTGATTTCTTGGCGATCATGGAGCCTATGATCTCCCTTGAGGGAAGGTTTATGGCGAGGCGGCTGGGATTTAAGGAGGTGGTTTCGAATTGTGTGAATCAAATATGGTTTTTCTGGGGACCGGAGGTACAGTGTCGGGTTTTGATCGATCATGAGCAGTTTCTGCACCTCCGTTTGGAATCAAATAAGTGGCCGAAACCGTTTTTCGTTACAGCGGTATATGCTAAATGTGATATGGTGGAGCGGCGAGATCTTTGGGCTAGCCTTCGGTTGATTTCGGTTGGCTCTTCGCCTTGGATTGTGGGAGGGGATTTCAATACTGTCCTCTGCCCAGAGGAACGGTCGGGGGGCGCTGCCCCGAGTGGTATCGCAATGTCTGATTTCCATGACATGATTGCAGACTGTGCCCTTACAGATGCCGGTTATACTGGGAGCCCTTACACCTGGTATAGTCGTCGGTTGCGGCAACGTCTAGATCGGGTCCTGGTGACTGATAGTTGGATGGACGTATTTTCGAAAACACAAGTTACTCATCTTGAGCTCTCCAAATCGGATCATCGTGGATTATTGGTTGTTGCAGAGACTATTGTGACGCAAAAGGCATCATCTTTTCGGTTTCAACACATGTGGATCACGCATCCGGGATTTCTCGAGGTTGTTCGTCGGAATTGGCAATACCCAACGATCGGGAGTGGTATGGTTCGCCTTCAGCAGAAATTGACTCGCTTGAAGCACTGTCTGAAGGAATGGAACAGAACAGTCTTTGGGAATGTGTTTGATAGGGTTGCAGCGGCAGAGCGAGATCTCAAGGAGGCTGATGAGGCATATGATATTAATCCTTGTGATCGCACGCTTGTGGAGCGGAGTCGGTGCTCGGCAGTGTTGGTTCGGGTGTTGACCCAAGAGGAGGCATTTTGGAAACAAAAGGCCGGGATCAAATGGGCTAAAGATGGGGAGCGAAACACGAGATACTTCCACTCTTTAGTTCAGAAGAGGAGGTTTCGTGGCACGATCTTTGAGATACAGCATGAGGGGGAGGTTTTAACTGATCCGGTAGGAATTAAGAGATCGGCGGCTTCTTTCTTTGAGCAGCTCCTATCCGCAGAGCCAGCGTGTCCCGACGAGATGGATCGAGATTGCCTAGAGGATGGCCTGACAGATGAGGACAGGTGTTTCTTGTGTACCATGCCGACGATGGCAGAGGTTCGGGAGGCAGTTTTCTGCATTGAGCCGGAGAGTGTTGCAGGACCAGATGGATTTGGGGCGATTTTCTATCATACCTGCTGGGATCTCGTCTCAGAGGATGTTTTCTGTGCAGTATCTGAGTTTTTTCGTGGTATAGCTATGCCGAAGAGTTTCACAGCTACTACCATCTCTCTTATTCCAAAGACCGCCAGCCCAGTTTCTTGGAGTGAGTATCGGCCGATAAGTTTATGTAATGTTACGAATAAGATCTGCACGAAGTTGATGTCTATCAGACTTGGGCATGTCTTGCCGAAGGTGTTATCCCCATCCCAGAGTGGGTTTGTCCCGGGACGTTTGTTGAGTGATAATGTCCTTTTGGCGCAAGAATTAGTTCACTCATTGGAGTCGCGCCGGTCGGAGGCAAATGTTATTTTTAAGCTTGATATGGCCAAGGCTTATGATCGGGTTAACTGGGAGTTCCTCTTTCAAGTCTTGCGACTAAAGGGTTTCCCGCAGCATTGGATTAACTTGGTGGCTAATGCTGTATCAAACTGTTGGTTCTCAGTCCTAGTGAATGGAGAGCACGCTGGATTCTTTCATTCGACACGCGGCTTGCGGCAGGGGGATCCATTATCCCCGGCGTTATTTGTGCTTGCTGCAGATTACTTATCTCAGGGACTGAATAGGCTTTTTGTGGCGCACCCAACGATGTATTACCAATCACCGGGTCGGGTTCGGGTATCTCACCTAGCATATGCCGATGATATGATGATCTTTACTAACATCTGTAGGCAGCACATGGAATTGCTCCGTGATTTTCTCCACGCATATGAGCGGGTGTCCGGACAGCGGATAAATAGCGCAAAGAGTTCTTTTATTCTGAGCCGGCAGGTACCATTGTCACAATTGCAAGAGGTACAATACGTTATGGGTTACCAGCTAAAATATCTCCCAGTCACATATTTGGGTGTCCCTTTATACAAGGGTAATCGGAAGGCATGTTTGTTTGATTCGCTCATTTCCAGAATACGTGACATGCTACAGGGGTGGGCAATGACGAATCTATCCCATGGAGGGAGGCTAGCCTTGATTCGAAGTGTGTTGCAGGCTATGCCTTTACATCTGCTTCAAGTAATCCATCCACCTAAATCTGTCTTGATAACCATTGAGCGCATATTCAATGGTTTCTTTTGGGGCTCATATAATGGCCGCCGGCATATTCATTGGTGTTCATGGGATAAGATCTGTAGACCAGTAGCAGAAGGTGGTTTGGGTATTCGGAGTTTGGCGGAGTATGTTAGAGCTTTTTCGATGAAACTTTGGTGGCGATTTAGGCTTAAATCATCCTTGTGGTCGGAGTACTTGCATGATCGCTATTGTAGGGCTCTTCACCCTACTCATGTGCCGTATAATCGCAATCATTCCTCTGTTTGGCATCGCTTATGTCGGATCAGGGATGTGGCAGAACCTCTAATCTTCTGGACTTTGGGCCAAGGCGCAGTATCTTTCTGGCATGATAATTGGTTTGGTGAGAAGCCTCTAGCCCAGCTCGTTCGAGGGGCCCCTGACACTATGGAGCCGGTATGTTATTACTGGCATGAGGGAGAATGGAATGTTCCCAAAATTTTCAGGATAGTCCCGCCACAGATCGCGCATATTATCTGCCGAATTCCTATTGCAGCGGGACAGAGGGACAGAATTGTGTGGACCGCGACGAGTAATGGGACGTTTTCCACAGCATCGGCATGGGAGGCCATTCGAGTGGCGTCTCCTCGGCGGCAACTCTTTACAGATATATGGCACCGATCCTTGAGGCCAACGGTGTCGGTCTTTTTGTGGCGGCTTTTCCAGGATTGGATCCCAGTGGATGAACGCATGAAGCGAAAGGGCTTTAGTTTCGCATCAAAATGCCAATGTTGCGAGGCAGAGGAGAGCATCTCTCATCTCTTTGTAGAAGGGGAAGTTGTTCGGGAAGTGTGGCTGCACTTTGCTAATGTCTTTGGGCTTCAGCTGTGTGAAACCGGGGACCTGGTTAATCTGGTGCATTTTTGGCGATACTCTACCCCGTTTCACTCGGATTTGCATATTCGCACTTTGGTCCCATTTCTGATCCTATGGTCTACTTGGACGCAGCGCAATGCTGCAAAATATCATGGGGCACATTTTACAGCCACGGGCACCATATTGGAGGTTCAGCGCCACCTCCGCACGTTGTATGCAGCTCGGATCATGACGAGCATACAATGGAAGGGTGACTTGCACCGGGCATTGGCTATGGGATTCTGCTTCAGGCCGATAGCGCCTCAGGCACCCAGAGTGGTGCGTTGGAGTACCCCCTCTCCGGCATGGTTCAAACTTAATTCGGATGGGTCATCGCTCGGAAATCCCGGGCCGGCAGCAGCGGCAGGCATTATTCGGGATGCAGATGGACAGGTGCGTTTGGCATACCAGTTTGCTTTGGGCACAGCCACTAGTGTGGTCTCAGAGCTTACTGCTGTCTGGCGAGGTTTAGAGCTAGCTCGAGCACACAGTTTAGCACCCATAGTGGTTGAGGTGGATGCTACAGTCGTTCTCCAACTCTTACAGTCTAGGGCATCTGGGATATGGGAGGTGCAGCATTTGATCATGCGCATTGTGCAGCTCCAGCAGGAATTAGGATCGGACGTACGACATATTTTTCGAGAGGCTAATGGAGCGGCTGATCATCTTGCGAAGGATGCCGCTTCTCGCCAGTTGACTCGAGTTATGTATCAGGAGGACATTACGGGAGTACTGCGAGGCATTATCCGACTTGATAAAATGGGCACTCCATACCTTCGCCGGTGAGCTTGAGATCGGGCATTGGGGAGAGATTGGTGAGCGCACTACGGAGTTGTACTAGTGGGATGGGCATGTCTACAGGCCAATTCTACTTGCTTTCTAGGCTCAATAGAGTTGTGTTGTATTTTTTTAGTGTTAATCACTAATGTTGCACATAGATTAGAATTTTCTTTGACTGTAAAGGGAGTAAGTACTCATTGTTTACCGCTTTTCAATTGTACACTCTATAATTTTTCGAGTTAATAAACAGGTAGGGGTCCGCCAAACCCCCCGCCTAGGCACAGGCGGCTTTCCCAAAAAAAAAAAAAAAAAAAAAAAAAAAAAAAAAAAAAAAAAAAAAAAAAAAAAAAAAAAAAAAAGTCTGGTGCCAGCAGCCGTGGTAATTCCAGCTCCAATAGCGTATATTTAAGTTGTTGCAGTTAAAAAGCTCGTAGTTGGACCTTGGGTTGGGCCGGCCGGTCCGCCTCTGGTGTGCACCGGTCGTCTCGTCCCTTCTACCGGCGATGCGCTCCTGGTCGGGTCGTGCCTCCTGCCGGAGTAATGATTAACAGGGACAGTCGGGGGCATTCGTATTTCATAGTCAGAGGTGAAATTCTTAGATTTATGAAAGACGAACAACTGCGAAAGCATTTGCCAAGGATGTTTTCATTAATCAAGAACCGACCAGGAGCGCATCGCCGGCAGAAGGGACGAGACGACCGGTGCACACCAGAGGCGGACCGGCCGGCCCAACCCAAGGTCCAACTACGAGCTTTTTAACTGCAACAACTTAAATATACGCTATTGGAGCTGGAATTACCACGGCTGCTGGCACCAGACTTTTTTTTTTCTTTTTTTTTTTTTTTTTTTTTTTTTTTTGGGAAAGCCGCCTGTGCCTAGGCGGGGGGTTTGGCGGACCCCTACCTGTTTATTAACTCGAAAAATTATAGAGTGTACAATTGAAAAGCGGTAAACAAGGAGTACTTACTCCCTTTACAGTCAAAGAAAATTCTAATCTATGTGCAACATTAGTGATTAACACTAAAAAAATACAACACAACTCTATTGAGCCTAGAAAGCAAGTAGAATTGGCCTGTAGACATGCCCATCCCACTAGTACAACTCCGTAGTGCCCTCACCAATCTCTCCCCAATGCCCGATCTCAAGCTCACCGGCGAAGGTATGGAGTGCCCATTTTATCAAGTCGGATAATGCCTCGCAGTACTCCCGTAATGTCCTCCTGATACATAACTCGAGTCAACTGGCGAGAAGCGGCATCCTTCGCAAGATGATCAGCCGCTCCATTACCCTCTCGAAAAATATGTCGTACGTCCGATCCTAATTCCTGCTGGAGCTGCACAATGCGCATGATCAAATGCTGCACCACCCATATCCCAGATGCCCTAGACTGTAAGAGTTGGAGAACGACTGTAGCATCCACCTCAACCACTATGGGTGCTAAACTGTGTGCTCGAGCTAGCTCTAAACCTCGCCAGACAGCAGTAAGCTCTGAGACCACACTAGTGGCTGTGCCCAAAGCAAACTGGTATGCCAAACGCACCTGTCCATCTGCATCCCGAATAATGCCTGCCGCTGCTGCCGGCCCGGGATTTCCGAGCGATGACCCATCCGAATTAAGTTTGAACCATGCCGGAGAGGGGGTACTCCAACGCACCACTCTGGGTGCCTGAGGCGCTATCAGCCTGAAGCAAAATCCCATAGCCAATGCCCGGTGCAAGTCACCCTTCCATTGTATGCTCGTCATGATCCGAGCTGCATACAACGTGCGGAGGTGGCGCTGAACCTCCAATATGGTGCCCGTGGCTGTAAAATGTGCCCCATGATATTTTGCAGCATTGCGCTGCGTCCAAGTAGACCATAGGATCAGAAATGGGACCAAAGTGCGAATATGCAAATCCGAGTGAAACGGGGTAGAGTATCGCCAAAAAT
>NC_142668.1:4767791-4772791 GCF_026168435.1 Sesamum indicum
AAGCACCAACCTTAATCAGCACAGACTTGGCTACACCGGCAATGGGTTGTGCAGCCGAGTTGATCGCCTTCACACGCCCAACTCCCTTCTCCAGCACGAGCCCGAGTCTCGCCACTTCGGCGCTCGCAAGGTAGTTGTGAGAGGCTCCAGTGTCGATCATGGCTCGAATCGGCTTGCCATGAATCTTCACATCCACGAACATCAACCCTTTCTTCCTAGGAATCCGGGGCTGAACATCTTCTTCCTTCTTCTCCGGCTGCTCCACAGTAAGAGCCGGGATGGTCTTTTTCGCAAGGGGTGGCGCGACTCTCTTCGCCGCCACCGTAGAGAATGTGTTGCACCATTGGTTCACGGCCCCCAAGTTGTCCTCATACTCCTCCGTGTCATTCTCACCACCTGCCTCTGCTTGTGGCTCCACACTCTTTGAGGACGACGCCTTGTCGGTAAAGGTCGTTGCCAGTGCATTCAACACCTGTCTCTTCGGGCAATCCCGATACATATGCGGACCATCGCAGATCAAACACCCTCTTCTCCTCTCGGGTGCTCCCTGCCTGTTCTCTTGGGGCCTGTACTGTTTGAACTGCCCTGTGAGCCATTCTGAGAGTGGGGCCTCTGGTCTCCCCCACCTCTGTTGAAGTTATTCCTGAACCATCTCGTCCCATTCGACTTCTCCCGCTCAGGACTAGGCGTCGCCTGCCTATCCTTTTGAGTCTCTAGGTTGAAATCGGCCAGGCGTTCGGCCGCTATAATAGCCGAACTCAAATCGGTCACTCGTTGCCTCTGCAACTCGTTTCTCGCCCACTGTTTCAAGCCTTCCATGAAAGTGAACAGCTTGTCTGCCTCCGACATGTCTCGGATGTTCAGCATCAGCGCTGAGAAAGCTTTGACATATTCCCGCACGGAACCTGTATGTTCAAGCTTTCGCAATGCCTTCCTGGCATTGTACTCCACATTCTCGGGGAAGAACTGCTCTCTGATCGCCTCCCGTAGAAGAGCCCACGTGTCGAGCTGTATTTGATGAGCCTGGATTTCCGCAAACTTGGTCCGCCACCACAGCTTTGCGTCACCAGTCAGGTACATGGTCGCAGTCGCAACCTTCCTTGCCTCGTCCCGCACGTCTGCCGCAAGGAAGTACTGTTCCATGTCGAAGAGGAAGTTCTCGACCTCCTTCGCATCACGCTCACCGCTATAGGCCTTCGGTTCTGGTATTCGAAGCCTAGCACCGGGGTCGTGAGCAACCATAGGCGTGCTACCCACTGCACGCTGGAGCAGTCCAATCTGAATGGACATCTGCTCCATGTCACGCCGCATATCGGCAATGCTGTCGTTTCCGAATACGCCAGCCATCTCCTGAATCACCTGCCGACATTCGTCCAACTCCGAATTCAGCACCGTGATCTCAGATTCTAGAGAAGAGACCTTCGTCTCCAATTCCACCAACCGGGAGTGTCCGTCCTCCGGGTTCTCAGCTCTCTCGCTGGTTGAAGCTGCGGCATGTCGCGGGCTTTCCGGATCTTGCCCCGATGCCCTCGCAGCAGTAGCGGTCCGCCTCGGCCCCATCGTGGCACGAGGCTCTGATACCACCTCTCACGAGGCGCCTATCACACAGCGCGTCGTGTGGCTAGTAGTCCGCTGACTACGTCCGCCAATACCTCCGCTCGGCACTAATGCAGCGCGCCGAATATATCAGAGTCGGGAGGAACAAATCACAAAATCGTAAATTGCGCACGCGGATTTAGAAAACCAAATTGCATTGAACTGAAAATGCGTATACAATGATCAACGATGCTAGAGCAAGGGGTTCGCCTTGAGGGGGACTCCAACACGTCACTAAACCAAGCTTCTTGAACTCATTCCCCCCTATAATAGGCTTAAAAAAATAAATCCTATTGTCTACACTAGACACTAGAAAAGCTGAAATTTGCAACTCAAGAGGTATAACGTCCCCTTGAGGAATCTAAACAACAGAAAGCAAATAACAAAGCAGTAACAAAGCAATAAAAGGCCTACACCTAGGACTCTAAGACTAGTTGGTTGTCCAGCGTCTGTCGATGAAGGCTGAGTGGTCGGCCATGTAGAACGGTTGAGTGGCCGAAGTGCGCGTCAAGGGGCCTAGTGAATGGGCAGCCCGTGACACCGTGTCAGGATTGGGTAATTTGCGCGCCTGCTGCCTTCCTTGGATGTGGTAGCCGTTTCTCAGGCTCCCTCTCCGGAATCGAACCCTAATTCTCCGTCACCCGTCACCACCATAGTAGGCCACTATCCTACCATCGAAAGTTTATAGGGCAGAAATTTGAATGATGCGTCGCCGGCACGAGGGCCGTGCGATCCGTCGAGTTATCATGAATCATCGCAGCAACGGGCGGAGCCCGTGTCGACCTTTTATCTAATAAATGCATCCCTTCCGGAAGTCGGGGTTTGTTGCACGTATTAGCTCTAGAATTACTACGGTTATCCGAGTAGCAGGTACCATCAAACAAACTATAACTGATTTAATGAGCCATTCGCAGTTTCACAGTCTGAATTAGTTCATACTTACACATGCATGGCTTAATCTTTGAGACAAGCATATGACTACTGGCAGGATCAACCAGGTAGCATTCCTCACTGACTCCGCCGCCCGCATGGGACGAGCCCAAAACGGTGGCGGGCGTCGTTCGCACGAAGCGCCGAACGCTTGCTTTCGGGGCAAACAGAGGCCGAGGCCCTCGTACCCACCGTGTGTTCCGCATCCGAGAGATCGGGCGACGACGCAATGGGCCAACGACCCGGGCACGTGCGGCCGTGCGCGGGACGTGGGACACAGCGGGCGCCTTGAGGTCCACCCCGCGCCGCGGCCCCGAGGGGTGCAGCGCAGGGCGAAAACGGGACGTTCGGGACAATGGAATGCCTTCGCGATAGGTATGCAGCACAGGAAACCGACCGCGGCCAAGGCAGGAGCGCGCTTGGGCCGACGACTGAAGCGGCTTGCGGGGGATGTAGTCGCTGCCCGAGAAGGGATCCAACATGCCCACACACGCCAATCACCACTCACGCGCCCATTACGTACGCAATGCCCGAGCACACAAGCCAACGCCCGCCGTCCCACGACGCATTCGAGCATCGCGGCAGGCGAACGACAGCAAGCACGCCCAAGCATGCCCCGGTAGGCACGAAGATTCGGGACGAAGCACGAGTTGGGAACCGAGGAGCACAAACCTAGGGACCGGACCGACTTGCCTGTGCGACGCCTCCACTTTCGCAGGCGACGGGCTACTAGCAAGCGCACCTAAAAGCATACCCCAGCTCCCGAGCGGGAGCCTTGCATGCCGGGATTGCCGACACTTCGCCAGCCACGTGCTACTGATCTCGGGGTCGCGGGCAACCGACAACGACGACCGCACCCGCCCTGTGTGGGTGCCACCGGGAGCCGACGGGCGGGGGTGCAAGCCGTCGCCGGCCGCCCTTGACGCCTCCATGTTCGCAGGCAACGGGCTACTAGCAAGCGCACCCAAAATCGGGATTGCCGACACTTCGCCCACCACAAGCTACTAATTTCAGCGTCGCAAGCCACAAGCGGCGACAAGCACCCCCGACCGTCGAATCCCGACGGCACCCACATCGGTCCGCTTATGCGGGGGGAGGCCGACAAGCATAAGCAGACCGACCGACCAACCTTTGCTTGGACGGGGCTTGTGTTGGCCATGTTTTAGCAAATCACAATCGAAGCACGCCCCCGACGGCTTGCCGTTGTGGACGGGAAGGCATTCGGCGCACACGATGCAAATGGGCATCGGCCGCACGCAACACCGTAGACCCCCGCTCAAGCGCCCCGCCGGAGTCCCTCGCCGGACTCTCGCCGCCAAAACAAGGCCAACACAAGCCACGCCCAAGCCATGAGGACGGCCGAGGCTTGGGGGCTGCGGGGGGGCCGCCTTGCCCCTGCCCGCCCCCAGCGCCCAGACCCCCCTCAAGCACCCTCCTCCTCCTATAATAGGCTTAAAAAAAAAAAGGCTTGTGACAGGAGTAGACATTGAAAGGGTTGAGCAACGCACTTTTTTGCATTTTTGAAGCATTTTAACGTATTTTTGCATGAAAATTTGCACGTCACCTCAAAATCACATGATTAATTCATTTTTGTTGAAATATTTTATTTTTGAGTTATGAAAATATTTATTTAATTATTTTAATTATTAAAAAAATAATAAAAAAAAGGGAAAAATCGGTAAAAAAAGGAGGGTTCACGTTCAAATCCCTTGTTTTCCAACAAAAACATTATGCATACATGAGCATTACGTATTCATGATCACTTCCGTACGAGTTATCAGATGGAGCAACATCGATGTTTTTTGGGAACGCCCTGTCAGTTGTCTTCCCACAATCATCAAAATCGGACAAACAAGCTTCGCGATGTTTCGAGACCCGACAAATAAGCCGTGGGCAAAATGTCTTTGCATTCTAAAGTCATCATTGGGACGAGTGTTGCAAATGTTTCGGAAAAACGGCGTGATCGAAGGCGACGGCCACGAGAGTAGTGCCGGACGGCAGCAGACGCAACAGCGCCCACAGGCCGACGGTGCAGGCAGCCCCTGCCGACGTGCGCGCGCAGGCAGACGGCAGCAGACGGGCACCCGTGCAGGAAGCCCCTGCCGACGTGCGCGCCCGTGCAGGAAGGCCCTGCCGACGCGCGCGCGCGCCCCGTGCGGACAGTGCCGGCCTGCGCCGCGCGCGCGCCGTGCGGACTGTGCCGGCCAGCGCGCGCGCCCCGTGCGGACAGTGCCGGCCTGCGCGCGCGCGCCCCGTGCGCACAGTGCCAGCCTGCGCGCGCGCGCCCCGTGCGGACTGTGCCGGCCAGCGCGCGCGCGCCCCGTGCGCACAGTGCCGGCCTGCGCGCGCGCGCCCCGTGCGGACTGTGCCGGCCAGCGCGCGCGCGCCCCGTGCGGACAGTGCCGGCCAGCGCGCGCGCGCCCCGTGCGGACTGTGCCGGCCAGCGCGCGCGCGCCCCGTGCGGACAGTGCCGG
>NC_142668.1:4792791-4797791 GCF_026168435.1 Sesamum indicum
GTGCGCGTCAGTGTCTGTATTTTGTTTGTCTAACAATGACTTTCAATTTAACATATATATATATATATATATATATATATATATTTAGTGGGTGGTGAGGCGGTGGGCCTTTCCTCTAATTCATATATATATATAATATTATATCACTACTAAAATACATATATATATTATATTACTTACTAATATATATATAGATTATTTACATACATATATAATATTATTATTATTTTATTTATTTAATTAAATTTTCTCAAAAATACCATTTATGTCCTTCCTAATTTTCTTAATTAATATAAATTGTCCCAAAATATTATAACGAACTCCAATTTAATCCATTCAAATGTTATTATATTTCAATTATGGCCCATAATTTATTTATTAATTAATTAAATTTCACAAAAGAATTATCAATTAATCCCCCAATTATATATTATAATTTTTGGGGCGTCACAATTCTCCCCTCCTAATAGAATTTCGTCCTCGAAATTTAACTATCTTACCTGCTCACGGAATAAATATGGGTGTTTTTCTCTCAGGTCCACTGAATCATTTCAACAAACTGTTGCATAAAAGGGTTTATTTCTGGTTGTGGGGCATTTCTATTTTGGGATTCTAACCCCTGATGTTCTGATCCTGAATCATGACCCTGCACAGACTCTATTGACTCAGTTGGGCCAGCAGCGTTTTCTCTTGACGCCTCCATCCTATATAAATTACACACATGTGAGTAAATTCCTAACATATACACCTTAAGTATAAAATAACATTTCATCTACTATCCCAAAGAAATCTAATCCCTGCTCTGATACCACCTAATGTAGCACCCCCTTCGCTACAAGGGCTATATCTACCCTAAACGTCATACTCATAGCAACCCCTGTGCTTATAAATATAAATGCACATAATAATTTAATCCATATGAGTACGTAATCCCAACGTCATAACAACATAATCATCCCACAACATCATATATACAAATCAAACACCTCGAGTAGTCCACCACAGTTAATCTCCATTCCTACGTTCTCTTTATACAAACAAAATAAGATTCGTACTCTAGCTGACAAAAAGGAGAAACAGCATACTGGCCCGACCTGACTGAGTATAGTGCGTAGACCTATTCTTCAACAGTCAGATACCTCAAAGTCTACTCCTGAAAGAAAATGTCAACAGAGGGATGAGCCTGCCACTCAGTAAGTAAATAATCAGCCCTATCTATATATGTACATCAAACACAGCCCAAACATGACAAGTAGGCAACATGCATGGATTACAGTCAATTTAACTCCAACATAATCAACTGTAGTACACCACATAGCTATCTCACAATAAAATAATCAATTAAACTTCTTTTTTTTTCCTAGTTTGCTTACCAGAAGGTGATATCGTGTTTTTCCCGTCAACTCAATCTCACCGTCATATAAATTTAAGTGAATCCCCTTGACAGCCGGCTCATCAATCATTTCGCATCATAGCTCTTTTATTTCGCATCATAGCTCTTTTCACATCACATCTTTTCTTTTCATATCGCATCAAAGCTCTTTTCATTTCATTTCTTTCTCATATCGCATCAAAGCTCTTTTCAACACGTCAAGGGGTATTCACGCCACAATTATATTCAATTTCCATCACTCCCTCATTTCCACATATCACCATTCTTGTAAGCAACTAGTAACGTAAAACAATATATCATTACATTCTCATTTTCAGACACCCACAACACATCAAACAACAAACATATTATTCGAACGTATTTCCTCATTTCTCGTACACAATATCGACAATCAAATCAAATCATTCATCACTTATATACTTTCACACAAATCAATGGCAGCATTAACCACAAATTCATATAACAGTAAAACCACAAATACAGAAAGCATATATAGATAATACTAATTATTTACTTACCTCGACCTTACAACGTTTCTTTCTACTCTGTCACTAATTGTCAGTCCTTTTACTTCACCCCCGTATCCTATAATGAGTTATACCACATACAATTAATATATCGAGAATATCGTAATTTCTTTTAAATACAATATTAAATATTATTCGTACAATTTCTAATAATTCTTCAATATTCCATTTTTATCGAAGTACAAATTTTCGTTTTTCCTCTTTATTAGCATACCATTTATTAAATATAATTCTCGGAATATTTCTAGGAATTTTCTATCAATTTCTCGCTATTATACTCTTTAATTAAACAATAATACATATAATTGCGTATTTGGTTAGCAATTCCGATGGAATTATATAATTTGACTATAGCAACATTCAAATCTAATAAATTTAATAATCTAATTAACCAACGATATCATTTTTATATCCAATTTGATATTTAATTCGACACTATTTGAAATAGCCAAACTCGTAAAATATTCCGATTAAATGGTGTATCGCTTAGTATAAACAACATTTAATAAACGGATTAATTAAATAATATAATTCTATAAATTAATAAAGAATAAAATCTAAAATCCGTACCTCTGTTTCCTCCGTAATTGTGCGCGTCAGTGTCTGTATTTTGTTTGTCTAACAATGACTTTCAATTTAACATATATATATATATATATATATATATATATATTTAGTGGGTGGTGAGGCGGTGGGCCTTTCCTCTAATTCATATATATATATAATATTATATCACTACTAAAATACATATATATATTATATTACTTACTAATATATATATAGATTATTTACATACATATATAATATTATTATTATTTTATTTATTTAATTAAATTTTCTCAAAAATACCATTTATGTCCTTCCTAATTTTCTTAATTAATATAAATTGTCCCAAAATATTATAACGAACTCCAATTTAATCCATTCAAATGTTATTATATTTCAATTATGGCCCATAATTTATTTATTAATTAATTAAATTTCACAAAAGAATTATCAATTAATCCCCCAATTATATATTATAATTTTTGGGGCGTCACACGGGCGGGGGTGCAAGCCGTCGCCGGCCGCCCTTGACGCCTCCATGTTCGCAGGCAACGGGCTACTAGCAAGCGCACCCAAAATCGGGATTGCCGACACTTCGCCCACCACATGCTACTAATTTCAGCGTCGCAAGCCACAAGCGGCGACAAGCACCCCCGACCGTCGAATCCCGACGGCACCCACATCGGTCCGCTTATGCGGGGGGAGGCCGACAAGCATAAGCGGACCGACCGACCAACCTTTGCTTGGACGGGGCTTGTGTTGGCCATGTTTTAGCAAATCGCAATCGAAGCACGCCCCCGACGGCTTGCCGTTGCGGACGGGAAGGCATTCGGCGCACACGATGCAAATGGGCATCGGCCGCACGCAACACCGTAGACCCCCGCTCAAGCGCCCCACCGGAGTCCCTCGCCGGACTCTCGCCGCCAAAACAAGGCCAACACAAGCCACGCCCAAGCCATGAGGACGGCCGAGGCTTGGGGGCTGCGGGGGGGCCGCCTTGCCCCTGCCCGCCCCCAGTGCCCAGACCCCCCTCAAGCACCCGCCCTGTGTGGGTGCCACCGGGAGCCGACGGGCGGGGGTGCAAGCCGTCGCCGGCCGCCCTTGACGCCTCCATGTTCGCAAGCAACGGGCTACTAGCAAGCGCACCCAAAATCGGGATTGCCGACACTTCGCCCACCACAAGCTACTAATTTCAGCGTCGCAAGCCACAAGCGGCGACAAGCACCCCCGACCGTCGAATCCCGACGGCACCCACATCGGTCCGCTTATGCGGGGGGAGGCCGACAAGCATAAGCGGACCGACCGACCAACCTTTGCTTGGACGGGGCTTGTGTTGGCCATGTTTTAGCAAATCGCAATCGAAGCACGCCCCCGACGGCTTGCCGTTGCGGACGGGAAGGCATTCGGCGCACACGATGCAAATGGGCATCGGCCGCACGCAACACCGTAGACCCCCGCTCAAGTGCCCCGCCGGAGTCCCTCGCCGGACTCTCGCCGCCAAAACAAGGCCAACACAAGCCACGCCCAAGCCATGAGGACGGCCGAGGCTTGGGGGCTGCGGGGGGGCCGCCTTGCCCCTGCCCGCCCCCAGCGCCCAGACCCCCCTCAAGCACCCTCCTCCCCCTATAATAGGCTTAAAAAAAAAAAGGCTTGTGACAGGAGTAGACATTGAAAGGGTTGAGCAACGCACTTTTTTGCATTTTTGAAGCATTTTAACGTATTTTTGCATGAAAATTTGCACGTCACCTCAAAATCACATGATTAATTCATTTTTGTTGAAATATTTTATTTTTGAGTTATGAAAATATTTATTTAATTATTTTAATTATTAAAAAAATAATAAAAAAAGGGAAAAATCGGTAAAAAAAGGAGGGTTCACGTTCAAATCCCTTGTTTTCCAACAAAAATATTATGCATACATGAGCATTACGTATTCATGATCACTTCCGTACGAGTTATCAGATGGAGCAACATCGATGTTTTTTGGGAACGCCCTGTCAGTTGTCTTCCCACAATCATCAAAATCGGACAAACAAGCTTCGCGATGTTTCGAGACCCGACAAATAAGCCGTGGGCAAGATGTCTTTGCATTCTAAAGTCATCATTGGGACGAGTGTTGCAAATGTTTCGGAAAAACGGCGTAATCGAAGGCGACGGCCACGAGAGTAGTGCCGGACGGCAGCAGACGCCCCAGCGCCCACAGGCCGACGGTGCAGGCAGCCCCTGCCGACGTGCACGCGCAGGCAGACGGCAGCAGACGGGCACCCGTGCAGGAAGCCCCTGCCGACGTGCGCGCCCGTGCAGGAAGGCCCTGCCGACGCGCGCGCGCGCGCCGTGCGGACAGTGCCGGCCAGCGCGCGCGCGCCCCGTGCGGACAGTGCCGGCCAGCGCGCGCGCGCCCCGTGCGCACAGTGCCGGCCTGCGCGCGCGCGCACCGTGCGGACTGTGCCGGCCAGCGCGCGCGCGCCCCGTGCGGACAGTGCCGGCCTGCGCGCGCGCGCCCCGTGCGGACTGTGCCGGCCAGCGCGCGCGCG
>NC_142668.1:4805291-4812791 GCF_026168435.1 Sesamum indicum
TCGCTTCAGCCACCTTCGCCTTCGTCTTCTTCAATTCGAGTTGTGGGCGGCTGGGTTGATTGCGGGTATCGTCTTCCCTGTCTGCTGAATACTTCTTCAATTGGCTGACATGGAAGACGTTGTGGATCTTCGACCACGGCGGCAGCTCCAACTTGTATGCTACCGTCCCAATACGCCTAAGGACCGGCAAAGGACCAACATATTTCTCCATCAACCGAGGATCTCTCCCCCTTGATGACTTTGACAATCTCGGATCCGGGACCTTCACCAGCACCAGGTCTCCCGCCTTGAACTCAACGAAGCGGCGATTCTGATCTGCATACTTCTTCATCCGCTTCTGAGCTGTCTCCAGGCAACTTTTGGCGATATCAACATTTTGCTTCCACTCCTGGGAGAAACTTCGAGCAAGAGGGGATCTCACACTTTGTGGGATGTCAAGAGTGTGAGGAAGGAGCGGCTGCTGCCCAGTGACGATTTCAAAAGCGCTCTTGTTAGTCGAAGAGCTCTTTTGAGCATTGAAATACAGCTGAGCGACATCCAGGAGCTTCACCCAATCCTTCTGCGTACCTCGCACAAAGTGCCGAAGGTAGTCCTCCAACATAGAATTAAAGCGTTCTGTCTGACCATCGGACTGTGGATGATAGCTCGAGCTCATGGAAAGTGTGGACCCGAGGAGTTTGAACAACTCGGTCCAGAAGACGCCAGTGAAACGGGAGTCACGATCACTGACAATATCTTTTGGCAGTCCCCAATGTTTGACGATGTGCTTGAAGAAGAGATGAGCCGTCCCTTCTGCTGTAACGTGTTTGGGTGCTGCGATGAATGTAGCATATTTTGACAAACGATCTACCACGACGATAATAGAGCCTAAGTCCCCGACTTTAGGCAATCCAGAGATGTAATCCATGGAGACGCTCTCCCATGGACGCTTTGGGATGGGAAGTGGTTGCAGCAAACCAGCCTTCTTCTGATGGTCTGCCTTGTCCTGCTGACAAATCAAGCAAGTGCGGACATACGTCTCGACATCGTCCCGCAGTTGTGGCCAATAGTAGGCCCTCTTCACCAAGGCAAACGTGCGCTCCTGTCCTTGGTGTCCCGCCCAAAGTGTGTCGTGGCATTCGGAAAGAAGTGATTTCCTTAGGTCCCCGCCTCTCGGAATATATACGCAGTCTCCCTTGGTCATCAACAATCCATCCTCGATCCAAAAGTGTCGAGCCTTGCCCTGCTCGACAAGCCGAATCAGGCCTTGCGCTGCGGGATCACTCGGTAGTAACTCCCGCACCTGATCCTTCACAGAGATAGCGGCCGCGCTAGAGGAGAGCGCTGCTATCGACTCCAAGTTCGCCAAGTCCGCCCTGCGGCTCAAGGCGTCAGCTGCGTGGTTGCTGGAGCCGGCCCGGTACTCCAACACAAAGTGAAACTCTGACAACAACTCCTGCCAACGTGCCTGCCTACTGGTCAGCTTCGGCTGCGACATGAAATGACTCACTGCAGTGTTATCCGTCCTGACCACGAAGGGAGAGCCTAACAAATAGTGTCGCCATAGTCGAACGCAATGAACTACGGCCAACAACTCCTTCTCGTGCACTGAATAACGTCGTTCAGCATCCTTCAACTTTCTGCTCTCAAAGGCAACTGGATGGCCATCTTGCATCAGAACTCCTCCTAAAGCAAAGTCTGAAGCGTCTGTCTCCACCAAGAATGGCTTTGACATATCTGGTAAGGCCAACACAGGATCTGTCATCATCGCTCTCTTCAAATCATCGAAGGCTACTTGGCATTGGGGTGTCCAATTCCAAGTCTCCGTCTTCTTCAGTAAGTCTGTCAAAGGCCGTGCGATCGCGGAGTAGTCCTTCACGAAACGCCGATAATAGTTCGCCAAGCCAAGAAATGAGCGCAAGTCATGAACATCGCTCGGCGGTCTCCACTCCTCGATAGCCTGTACTTTCTTGGGATCCATCCGAATGCGTCCTCTCTCCACGATGTGTCCCAAGAAACTGATAGTCTCCCGAGCAAACGAGCACTTCGACACCTTCACGTACAGCTCGTGCTCGCGGAGTCTCGTCAGAACCTGCCGCAAATGGTCCTCGTGCTCGGCCAAGGTTCTGCTGTATATCACAATGTCGTCCAGGTACACCACCACAAACTCATCAAGAAAACCGTGAAGTACCTGGTTCATCAAGGTGCTGAAGGTTGCGGGAGCGTTAGACAGGCCGAAAGGCATGACAAGAAACTCGAAAGCTCCGTACCTCGTGACAACTGTCGTCTTCGCCTCATCACCCTCCTTGACTCGGACTTGCCAATAGCCCGACCTCAAGTCTATCTTCGTGAAGTAGTTCGCTCCACTCAAACGGTCGAAGCAGTCTGCCACCAACGGTATCGGGTACTTGTTCTTCACAGTGATCTTGTTCAGTGCCCGATAGTCACAACACAGGCGTAGGGAGCCGTCGGCCTTCTTCTGAAACAGGACCGGCGCTCCATACGGTGACTTCGCGGGTTTGATGATTCCGCTCTCCAACATATCCTTCAACTGCTTCCTAAGCTCCACAAGCTCAGGTTGCGACATTCTGTACGGTGCCCTGGCGGGCGGCCTCGTGCCAGGCACCAACTCAATCTCGTGATCCACTGCCCTCTTCGGCGGTAGCTTCCGAGGCAGCTCGTCTGGCATCACGTCTTCAAACTCCATCAACAGTTTCTTAATGCCGCCCGGGATGGGCCCTGACACCTCTTCTATTTCATCAAGGCAAAGAGTGCACAAGTAGGATGGTTCATTCCGCTTGCGACCCTTCTCAAACTGCATGGCCGACAAATTCCTCTCTCCAGTACGTCCGGCCAAGGTAGGGATGACACACGGTTTCGCTCCCATCATCATCAGTGAGTCGACATGAGGTAGAACAGCTGTGCGTGTATCCCGTAGAAATTCAAGCCCGAGGATAAGCTTAAAATCGTCCATTACCACCACCGAAAGATTGGTCTTTCCTTCATAAGCACCAACCTTAATCTGCACAGACTTGGCTACACCGGCAATGGGTTGTGCAGCCGAGTTGATCGCCTTCACACGCCCAACTCCCTTCTCCAGCACGAGCCCGAGTCTCGCCACTTCGGCGCTCGCAAGGTAGTTGTGAGAGGCTCCAGTGTCGATCATGGCTCGAATCGGCTTGCCATGAATCTTCACATCAACCCTTTCTTCCGTGGAATCCGGGGCTGAACTTCTTCTTCTTTCTGTTCCGGCTGTTCCACAGTAAGAGCCGGGACAGTCTTTTTCGCAAGGGGTGGCACAACTCTCTTCGCCGCCACCATAGAGACTGTGTTGCACCATTGGGATACGGCCCCCAAATTGTCTTCATCCTCCTCCGTGCCATTCTCACCACCTGCCTCTGCTTGTGGCTCCACACTCCTTGAGGATGATGCATTGTCGGCAAAGGTCCTTGCCAATGCATTCAACACCCGTCTCTTCGGGCAGTCGCGATACCCATGCGGACCATCGCAGAAGAAACACCCTCTCCTCCTCTCGGGTGCTCCCTGCTTGTTCTCTTGGGGCCTGTTCCTGTCTGAACCGCCCTGTGAGCCATTCTGAGCGTGGGGTCTCTGGTCTCCCCCACCTCTGTTGAAGATATTCCTGAACGATTTCATCCCATTCGACTTATTCTGTGCAGGACCAGACGTCACCTGCCTATCCTTCCGAGCCTCTTGGTTGAAATCTGCCAGGCGCTCGGCCGCTATAATAGCCGAACTCAAATCAGTCACTCGTTGCCTCTGCAACTCGTTTCTCGCCCATTGTTTCAAGCCTTCCATGAAAGTGAACAGCTTGTCTGCCTCCGACATGTCTCGGATGTTCAGCATCAGCGCTGAGAAAGCTTTGACATATTCCCGCACGGAACCTGTATGTTCAAGCTTTCGCAATGCCCTCCTGGCATTGTACTCCACATTCTCGGGGAAGAACTGCTCTCTGATCGCCTCCCGTAGAAGAGCCCACGTGTCGAGCTGTATTTGATGAGCCTGGATTTCCGCAAACTTGGTCTGCCACCACAGCTTTGCGTCACCAGTCAGGTACATGGTCGCAGTCGCAACCTTCCTTGCCTCGTCCCGCACGTCTGCCGCAAGGAAGTACTGGTCCATGTCGAAGAGGAAGTTCTCGACCTCCTTCGCATCACGCTCACCGCTATAGGCCTTCGGTTCTGGTATTCGAAGCCTAGCACTGGGGTCGTGAGCAACCATAGGCGTGCTACCCACTGCACGCTGGAGCAGTCCGATCTGAATGGACACCTGCTCCATGTCACGCCGCATATCGGCAATGCTGTCGTTTCCGAATACGCCAGCCATCTCCTGAATCACCTGCCGACATTCGTCCAACTCCGAATTCAGCACCGTGATCTCAGATTCCAGGGAAGAGACCTTCGTCTCCAATTCCACCAACCGGGAGTGTCCGTCCTCCGGGTTCTCAGCTCTCTCGCTGGATGAAGCTGCGGCATGTCGCGGGCTTTGCGGATCTTGCCCTGATGCCTTCGCAGCAGTAGCGGTGCGCCTCGGCCCCATCGTGGCACGAGGCTCTGATACCACCTCTCACGAGGCGCCTATCACACAGCGCGTCGTGTGGCTAGTAGTCCGCTGACTACGTCCGCCAATACCTCCGCTCGGCACAAATGCAGCGCGCCGAATATATCAGAGTCGGGAGGAACAAATCACAAAACAGTAAATTGCGCACGCGGATTCAGAAAACCAAATTGCATTGAACTGAAAATGCGTATACAATGATCAACGATGCTAGAGCAAGGGGTTCGCCTTGAGGGGGACTCCAACACGTCACTAAACCAAGCTTCTTGAACTCATTCCCCCCTATAATAGGCTTAAAAAAATAAATCCTATTGTCTACACTAGACACTAGAAAAGCTGAAATTTGCAACTCAAGAGGCATAACGTCCCCTTGAGGAATCTAAACAACAGAAAGCAAATAACACAGCAGTAACAAAGCAATAAAAGGCCTACACCTAAGACTCTCACACAGTTGGGTGTCCGTCGTCTGTCGATGAAGGCTGAGTGGTCGGCCATGTAGAACGGTTGAGTGGCCGAAGTGCGCGTCACGGGGGCCTAGTGTGCGGGCAGCCCGTGACACCGTGTCAGGATTGGGTAATTTGCGCGTCTGCTGCCTTCCTTGGATGTGGTAGCCGTTTCTCAGGCTCCCTCTCCGGAATCGAACCCTAATTCTCCGTCACCCGTCACCACCATAGTAGGCCACTATCCTACCATCGAAAGTTGATAGGGCAGAAATTTGAATGATGCGTCACCGGCACGAGGGCCGTGCGATCCGTCGAGTTATCATGAATCATCGCAGCAACGGGCGGAGCCCGTGTCGACCTTTTATCTAATAAATGCATCCCTTCCGGAAGTCGGGGTTTGTTGCACGTATTAGCTCTAGAATTACTACGGTTATCCGAGTAGCAGGTACCATCAAACAAACTATAACTGATTTAATGAGCCATTCGCAGTTTCACAGTCTGAATTAGTTCATACTTACACATGCATGGCGTAATCTTTGAGACAAGCATATGACTACTGGCAGGATCAACCAGGTAGCATTCCTCACCGACTCCGCCGCCCGCATGGGACGAGCCCAAAACGGTGGCGGGCGTCGTTCGCACGAAGCGCCGAACGCTTGCTTTCGGGGCAAACAGAGGCCGAGGCCCTCGTACCCACCGTGTGTTCCGCATCCGAGAGATTGGGCGACGACGCAATGGGCCAACGACCCGGGCACGTGCGGCCGTGCGCGGGACGTGGGACACAGCGGGCGCCTTGAGGTCCACCCCGCGCCGCGGCCCCGAGGGGTGCAGCGTAGGGCGAAAACGGGACGTTCGGGACAATGGAATGCCTTCGCGATAGGTATGCAGCACAGGAAACCGACCGCGGCCAAGGCAGGAGCGCGCTTGGGCCGACGACTGAAGCGGCTTGCGGGGGATGTTGTCGCTGCCCGAGCAGGGATCCAACATGCCCACACACGCCAATCACCACTCACGCGCCCATTACGTACGCAATGCCCGAGCACACAAGCCAACGCCCGCCGTCCCACGACGCATTCGAGCGTCGCGGCAGGCGAACGGCAGCAAGCACGCCCAAGCATGCCCCGGTAGGCACGAAGATTCGGGACGAAGCACGAGTTGGGAACCGAGGAGCACAAACCTAGGGACCGGACCGACTTGCCTGTGCGACGCCTCCACTTTCGCAGGCGACGGGCTACTAGCAAGCGCACCCAAAAGCATACCCCAGCTCCCGAGCGGGAGCCTTGCATGCCGGGATTGCCGACACTTCGCCAGCCACGTGCTACTGATCTCGGGGTCGCGTGCAACGGACGACGATGACCGCACCCGCCCTGTGTGGGTGCCACCGGGAGCCGACGGGCGGGGGTGCAAGCCGTCGCCGGCCGCCCTTGACGCCTCCATGTTCGCAGGCAACGGGCTACTAACAAGCGCACCCAAAATCGGGATTGCCGACACTTCGCCCACCACAAGCTACTAATTTCAGCGTCGCAAGCCACAAGCGGCGACAAGCACCCCCGACCGTCGAATCCCGACGATACCCACATCGGTCCGCTTATGCGGGGGGAGGCCGACAAGCATAAGCGGACCGACCGACCAACCTTTGCTTGGACGGGGCTTGTGTTGGCCATGTTTTAGCAAATCGCAATCGAAGCACGCCCCCGACGGCTTGCCGTTGCGGACGGGAAGGCATTCGGCGCACACGATGCAAATGGGCATCGGCCGCACGCAACACCGTAGACCCCCGCTCAAGCGCCCCGCCGGAGTCCCTCGCCGGACTCTCGCCGCCAAAACAAGGCCAACACAAGCCACGCCCAAGCCATGAGGACGGCCGAGGCTTGGGGGCTGCGGGGGGGCCGCCTTGCCCCTGCCCGCCCCCAGCGCCCAGACCCCCCTCAAGCACCCTCCTCCCCCTATAATAGGCTTAAAAAAAAAAGGCTTGTGACAGAAGTAGACATTGAAAGGGTTGAGCAACGCACTTTTTTGCATTTTTGAAGCATTTTAACGTATTTTTGCATGAAAATTTGCACGTCACCTCAAAATCACATGATTAATTCATTTTTGTTGAAATATTTTATTTTTGAGTTATGAAAATATTTATTTAATTATTTTAATTATTAAAAAAATAATAAAAAAAGGGAAAAATCGGTAAAAAAAGGAGGGTTCACGTTCAAATCCCTTGTTTTCCAACAAAAATATTATGCATACATGAGCATTACGTATTCATGATCACTTCCGTACGAGTTATCAGATGGAGCAACATCGATGTTTTTTGGGAACGCCCTGTCAGTTGTCTTCCCACAATCATCAAAATCGGACAAACAAGCTTCGCGATGTTTCGAGACCCGACAAATAAGCCGTGGGCAAGATGTCTTTGCATTCTAAAGTCATCATTGGGACGAGTGTTGCAAATGTTTCGGAAAAACGGCGTGATCGAAGGCGACGGCCACGAGAGTAGTGCCGGACGGCA
>NC_142668.1:4832791-4835291 GCF_026168435.1 Sesamum indicum
ATTACATAAACTTATCGGCCGATACTCACTCCAAGAAACTGGGCTGGCGGTCTTTGGAATAAGAGAGATGGTAGTAGCTGTGAAAAAACTGGGCTGGCGGTCTTCGGCATAGCTATACCACGAAAAAACTCAGATACTGCACAGAAAACATCCTCTGAGACGAGATCCCAGCAGGTATGATAGAAAATCGCCCCAAATCCATCTGGTCCTGCAACACTCTCCGGCTCAATGTAGAAAACTGCCTCCCGAACCTCTGCCATCGTCGGCATGGTACACAAGAAACACCTGTCCTCATCTGTCAGGCCATCCTCTAGGCAATCTCGATCCATCTCGTCGGGACACGCTGGCTCTGCGGATAGGAGCTGCTCAAAGAAAGAAGCCGCCGATCTCTTAATTCCTACCGGATCAGTTAAAACCTCCCCCTCATGCTGTATCTCAAAGATCGTGCCACGAAACCTCCTCTTCTGAACTAAAGAGTGGAAGTATCTCGTGTTTCGCTCCCCATCTTTAGCCCATTTGATCCCGGCCTTTTGTTTCCAAAATGCCTCCTCTTGGGTCAACACCCGAACCAACACTGCCGAGCACCGACTCCGCTCCACAAGCGTGCGATCACAAGGATTAATATCATATGCCTCATCAGCCTCCTTGAGATCTCGCTCTGCCGCTGCAACCCTATCAAACACATTCCCAAAGACTGTTCTGTTCCATTCCTTCAGACAGTGCTTCAAGCGAGTCAATTTCTGCTGAAGGCGAACCATACCACTCCCGATCGTTGGGTATTGCCAATTCCGACGAACAACCTCGAGAAATCCCGGATGCGTGATCCACATGTGTTGAAACCGAAAAGATGATGCCTTTTGCGTCACAATAGTCTCTGCAACAACCAATAATCCACGATGATCCGATTTGGAGAGCTCAAGATGAGTAACTTGTGTTTTCGAAAATACGTCCATCCAACTATCAGTCACCAGGACCCGATCTAGACGTTGCCGCAACCGACGACTATACCAGGTGTAAGGGCTCCCAGTATAACCGGCATCTGTAAGGGCACAGTCTGCAATCATGTCATGGAAATCAGACATTGCGATACCACTCGGGGCAGCGCCCCCCGACCGTTCCTCTGGGCAGAGGACAGTATTGAAATCCCCTCCCACAATCCAAGGCGAAGAGCCAACCGAAATCAACCGAAGGCTAGCCCAAAGATCTCGCCGCTCCACCATATCACATTTAGCATATACCGCTGTAACGAAAAACGGTTTCGGCCACTTATTTGATTCCAAACGGAGGTGCAGAAACTGCTCATGATCGATCAAAACCCGACACTGTACCTCCGGTCCCCAGAAAAACCAAATTTGATTCACACAATTCGAAACCACCTCCTTAAATCCCAGCCGCCTCGCCATAAACCTTCCCTCAAGGGAGATCATAGGCTCCATGATCGCCAAGAAATCAAGGTGATGTTGTTTTCTGACCCGATTCAAGACCCTCTGTGTAGGATCATTTCCAATTCCCCGAACGTTCCAAAATAATCCTTTCATCGATCAAAGGAGAGTAGATCGTATAGTACTCCTCGTGACGATCCTACGGGGCGGGGAGACTGCCTTCCCACGATCTGGCGAAGCAGAATGATCTGTAGGTGCGTCTCCCATGGACCGACCTCGCCGATGGCGTGCCAACCTCCTAGAGACATCCTCCTCATCCATCTGAATAACGCCCTCCCCCGTCTGGCCTAAAGCCTCATCATCTGTCACTGCAGCACAGTTAGGCAACTCGTGATCTGATGTATTTACCACACAACCTGGCAGCTCGCAAGGCAAACTCGCTGTCTGGGATGCTGGCACAACACATGTATCTACCTGCTCATCGTCTGGCCTCGTGTCAGATGGACCAGACTCTCCCAACTCAGGAACCTTTGGCAGTACCTCCAGAACCGCCGTCTCCTTCCCATTCCTAGAATGGCGCTCATCTGTCAGTGTAGCATGTGAGTCAACCACTTTTGTGACATGACTATCTTTCACCATCCCATCATCCTCATCTTCCGGCAAGTGCACCACTTCATCCACCTCTGTTTTGGACTCGTCTTTTTGAGGTGCAGCTTCCTGCAATTCACCCTCCGCCTCCTTAGAGCCACTAGTACTAGCCCCAAGGCGAGACTGGGCCGCACCATCATCAAAAGCCACACGCTTACCTTTACGGCGATCTCTCAAATTCTTTTGAGCCCGCAATGCATCCAATTTCACCCGAAGATCCTCCTGATCAGGGATAGGCGGCGAAGAATCATCTTTATTAGCAGGCCTAACTGGTGGGGCCTTTGATCTGTGCTTCTCATAGCACTCATCTTCATCATGTCCTAAGTGCTTGCAAGCCCCACAATACTTAGGCAGTCGCTCGTAAGTTACAGGCTGGATGATCACTTCTGTCCCAATCCCGAGCCCGATTTCCGTCTGTAGTGGCTCAAGTAAGTTAATCTCAACGCAAACCCGTGCCACACTAGGTCGTA
>NC_142668.1:4867791-4872791 GCF_026168435.1 Sesamum indicum
GAGTTGGAGAACGACTGTAGCATCCACCTCAACCACTATGGGTGCTAAACTGTGTGCTCGAGCTAGCTCTAAACCTCGCCAGACAGCAGTAAGCTCTGAGACCACACTAGTGGCTGTGCCCAAAGCAAACTGGTATGCCAAACGCACCTGTCCATCTGCATCCCGAATAATGCCTGCCGCTGCTGCCGGCCCGGGATTTCCGAGCGATGACCCATCCGAATTAAGTTTGAACCATGCCGGAGAGGGGGTACTCCAACGCACCACTCTGGGTGCCTGAGGCGCTATCGGCCTGAAGCAGAATCCCATAGCCAATGCCCGGTGCAAGTCACCCTTCCATTGTATGCTCGTCATGATCCGAGCTGCATACAACGTGCGGAGGTGGCGCTGAACCTCCAATATGGTGCCCGTGGCTGTAAAATGTGCCCCATGATATTTTGCAGCATTGCGCTGCGTCCAAGTAGACCATAGGATCAGAAATGGGACCAAAGTGCGAATATGCAAATCCGAGTGAAACGGGGTAGAGTATCGCCAAAAATGCACCAGATTAACCAGGTCCCCGGTTTCACACAGCTGAAGCCCAAAGACATTAGCAAAGTGCAGCCACACTTCCCGAACAACTTCCCCTTCTACAAAGAGATGAGAGATGCTCTCCTCTGCCTCGCAACATTGGCATTTTGATGCGAAACTAAAGCCCTTTCGCTTCATGCGTTCATCCACTGGGATCCAATCCTGGAAAAGCCGCCACAAAAAGACCGACACCGTTGGCCTCAAGGATCGGTGCCATATATCTGTAAAGAGTTGCCGCCGAGGAGACGCCACTCGAATGGCCTCCCATGCCGATGCTGTGGAAAACGTCCCATTACTCGTCGCGGTCCACACAATTCTGTCCCTCTGTCCCGCTGCAATAGGAATTCGGCAGATAATATGCGCGATCTGTGGCGGGACTATCCTGAAAATTTTGGGAACATTCCATTCTCCCTCATGCCAGTAATAACATACCGGCTCCATAGTGTCAGGGGCCCCTCGAACGAGCTGGGCTAGAGGCTTCTCACCAAACCAATTATCATGCCAGAAAGATACTGCGCCTTGGCCCAAAGTCCAGAAGATTAGAGGTTCTGCCACATCCCTGATCCGACATAAGCGATGCCAAACAGAGGAATGATTGCGATTATACGGCACATGAGTAGGGTGAAGAGCCCTACAATAGCGATCATGCAAGTACTCCGACCACAAGGATGATTTAAGCCTAAATCGCCACCAAAGTTTCATCGAAAAAGCTCTAACATACTCCGCCAAACTCCGAATACCCAAACCACCTTCTGCTACTGGTCTACAGATCTTATCCCATGAACACCAATGAATATGCCGGCGGCCATTATATGAGCCCCAAAAGAAACCATTGAATATGCGCTCAATGGTTATCAAGACAGATTTAGGTGGATGGATTACTTGAAGCAGATGTAAAGGCATAGCCTGCAACACACTTCGAATCAAGGCTAGCCTCCCTCCATGGGATAGATTCGTCATTGCCCACCCCTGTAGCATGTCACGTATTCTGGAAATGAGCGAATCAAACAAACATGCCTTCCGATTACCCTTGTATAAAGGGACACCCAAATATGTGACTGGGAGATATTTTAGCTGGTAACCCATAACGTATTGTACCTCTTGCAATTGTGACAATGGTACCTGCCGGCTCAGAATAAAAGAACTCTTTGCGCTATTTATCCGCTGTCCGGACACCCGCTCATATGCGTGGAGAAAATCACGGAGCAATTCCATGTGCTGCCTACAGATGTTAGTAAAGATCATCATATCATCGGCATATGCTAGGTGAGATACCCGAACCCGACCCGGTGATTGGTAATACATCGTTGGGTGCGCCACAAAAAGCCTATTCAGTCCCTGAGATAAGTAATCTGCAGCAAGCACAAATAACGCCGGGGATAATGGATCCCCCTGCCGCAAGCCGCGTGTCGAATGAAAGAATCCAGCGTGCTCTCCATTCACTAGGACTGAGAACCAACAGTTTGATACAGCATTAGCCACCAAGTTAATCCAATGCTGCGGGAAACCCTTTAGTCGCAAGACTTGAAAGAGGAACTCCCAGTTAACCCGATCATAAGCCTTGGCCATATCAAGCTTAAAAATAACATTCGCCTCCGACCGGCGCGACTCCAATGAGTGAACTAATTCTTGCGCCAAAAGGACATTATCACTCAACAAACGTCCCGGGACAAACCCACTCTGGGATGGGGATAACACCTTCGGCAAGACATGCCCAAGTCTGATAGACATCAACTTCGTGCAGATCTTATTCGTAACATTACATAAACTTATCGGCCGATACTCACTCCAAGAAACTGGGCTGGCGGTCTTTGGAATAAGAGAGATGGTAGTAGCTGTGAAACTCTTCGGCATAGCTATACCACGAAAAAACTCAGATACTGCACAGAAAACATCCTCTGAGACGAGATCCCAGCAGGTATGATAGAAAATCGCCCCAAATCCATCTGGTCCTGCAACACTCTCCGGCTCAATGCAGAAAACTGCCTCCCGAACCTCTGCCATCGTCGGCATGGTACACAAGAAACACCTGTCCTCATCTGTCAGGCCATCCTCTAGGCAATCTCGATCCATCTCGTCGGGACACGCTGGCTCTGCGGATAGGAGCTGCTCAAAGAAAGAAGCCGCCGATCTCTTAATTCCTACCGGATCAGTTAAAACCTCCCCCTCATGCTGTATCTCAAAGATCGTGCCACGAAACCTCCTCTTCTGAACTAAAGAGTGGAAGTATCTCGTGTTTCGCTCCCCATCTTTAGCCCATTTGATCCCGGCCTTTTGTTTCCAAAATGCCTCCTCTTGGGTCAACACCCGAACCAACACTGCCGAGCACCGACTCCGCTCCACAAGCGTGCGATCACAAGGATTAATATCATATGCCTCATCAGCCTCCTTGAGATCTCGCTCTGCCGCTGCAACCCTATCAAACACATTCCCAAAGACTGTTCTGTTCCATTCCTTCAGACAGTGCTTCAAGCGAGTCAATTTCTGCTGAAGGCGAACCATACCACTCCCGATCGTTGGGTATTGCCAATTCCGACGAACAACCTCGAGAAATCCCGGATGCGTGATCCACATGTGTTGAAACCGAAAAGATGATGCCTTTTGCGTCACAATAGTCTCTGCAACAACCAATAATCCACGATGATCCGATTTGGAGAGCTCAAGATGAGTAACTTGTGTTTTCGAAAATACGTCCATCCAACTATCAGTCACCAGGACCCGATCTAGACGTTGCCGCAACCGACGACTATACCAGGTGTAAGGGCTCCCAGTATAACCGGCATCTGTAAGGGCACAGTCTGCAATCATGTCATGGAAATCAGACATTGCGATACCACTCGGGGCAGCGCCCCCCGACCGTTCCTCTGGGCAGAGGACAGTATTGAAATCCCCTCCCACAATCCAAGGCGAAGAGCCAACCGAAATCAACCGAAGGCTAGCCCAAAGATCTCGCCGCTCCACCATATCACATTTAGCATATACCGCTGTAACGAAAAACGGTTTCGGCCACTTATTTGATTCCAAACGGAGGTGCAGAAACTGCTCATGATCGATCAAAACCCGACACTGTACCTCCGGTCCCCAGAAAAACCATATTTGATTCACACAATTCGAAACCACCTCCTTAAATCCCAGCCGCCTCGCCATAAACCTTCCCTCAAGGGAGATCATAGGCTCCATGATCGCCAAGAAATCAAGGTGATGTTGTTTTCTGACCCGATTCAAGACCCTCTGTGTAGGATCATTTCCAATTCCCCGAACGTTCCAAAATAATCCTTTCATCGATCAAAGGAGAGTAGATCGTATAGTACTCCTCGTGACGATCCTACGGGGCGGGGAGACTGCCTTCCCACGATCTGGCGAAGCAGAATGATCTGTAGGTGCGTCTCCCATGGACCGACCTCGCCGATGGCGTGCCAACCTCCTAGAGACATCCTCCTCATCCATCTGAATAACGCCCTCCCCCGTCTGGCCTAAAGCCTCATCATCTGTCACTGCAGCACAGTTAGGCAACTCGTGATCTGATGTATTTACCACACAACCTGGCAGCTCGCAAGGCAAACTCGCTGTCTGGGATGCTGGCACAACACATGTATCTACCTGCTCATCGTCTGGCCTCGTGTCAGATGGACCAGACTCTCCCAACTCAGGAACCTTTGGCAGTACCTCCGGAACCGCCGTCTCCTTCCCATTCCTAGAATGGCGCTCATCTGTCAGTGTAGCATGTGAGTCAACCACTTTTGTGACATGACTATCTTTCACCATCCCATCATCCTCATCTTCCGGCAAGTGCACCACTTCATCCACCTCTGTTTTGGACTCGTCTTTTTGAGGTGCAGCTTCCTGCAATTCACCCTCCGCCTCCTTAGAGCCACTAGTACTAGCCCCAAGGCGAGACTGGGCCGCACCATCATCAAAAGCCACACGCTTACCTTTACGGCGATCTCTCAAATTCTTTTGAGCCCGCAATGCATCCAATTTCACCCGAAGATCCTCCTGATCAGGGATAGGCGGCGAAGAATCATCTTTATTAGCAGGCCTAACTGGTGGGGCCTTTGATCTGTGCTTCTCATAGCACTCATCTTCATCATGTCCTAAGTGCTTGCAAACCCCACAATACTTAGGCAGTCGCTCGTAAATTATAGGCTGGATGATCACTTCTGTCCCAATCCCGAGCCCGATTTCCGTCTGTAGTGGCTCAAGTAAGTTAATCTCAACGCAAACCCGTGCCACACTAGGTCGTACCAAAGTCGCTGTAGATACATCCGTCCTGAGAGGTGTCCCCAGCAGATGGGCAATGCTAAATAATGCCTCCCGATCAAAAAACTGGATTGGCAACTCTGGCAAGCGAACCCACACTGGAACAATAGGCGACTCTTCCCTTGGATTAAATGTGGGTGTCCATTTAAAGACACGCATAGGAAATCCTTCTA
>NC_142668.1:4895291-4897791 GCF_026168435.1 Sesamum indicum
ATCCTGGAAAAGCCGCCACAAAAAGACCGACACCGTTGGCCTCAAGGATCGGTGCCATATATCTGTAAAGAGTTGCCGCCGAGGAGACGCCACTCGAATGGCCTCCCATGCCGATGCTGTGGAAAACGTCCCATTACTCGTCGCGGTCCACACAATTCTGTCCCTCTGTCCCGCTGCAATAGGAATTCGGCAGATAATATGCGCGATCTGTGGCGGGACTATCCTGAAAATTTTGGGAACATTCCATTCTCCCTCATGCCAGTAATAACATACCGGCTCCATAGTGTCAGGGGCCCCTCGAACGAGCTGGGCTAGAGGCTTCTCACCAAACCAATTATCATGCCAGAAAGACACTGCGCCTTGGCCCAAAGTCCAGAAGATTAGAGGTTCTGCCACATCCCTGATCCGACATAAGCGATGCCAAACAGAGGAATGATTGCGATTATACGGCACATGAGTAGGGTGAAGAGCCCTACAATAGCGATCATGCAAGTACTCCGACCACAAGGATGATTTAAGCCTAAATCGCCACCAAAGTTTCATCGAAAAAGCCCTAACATACTCCGCCAAACTCCGAATACCCAAACCACCTTCTGCTACTGGTCTACAGATCTTATCCCATGAACACCAATGAATATGCCGGCGGCCATTATATGAGCCCCAAAAGAAACCATTGAATATGCGCTCAATGGTTATCAAGACAGATTTAGGTGGATGGATTACTTGAAGCAGATGTAAAGGCATAGCCTGCAACACACTTCGAATCAAGGCTAGCCTCCCTCCATGGGATAGATTCGTCATTGCCCACCCCTGTAGCATGTCACGTATTCTGGAAATGAGCGAATCAAACAAACATGCCTTCCGATTACCCTTGTATAGAGGGACACCCAAATATGTGACTGGGAGATATTTTAGCTGGTAACCCATAACGTATTGTACCTCTTGCAATTGTGACAATGGTACCTGCCGGCTCAGAATAAAAGAACTCTTTGCGCTATTTATCCGCTGTCCGGACACCCGCTCATATGCGTGGAGAAAATCACGGAGCAATTCCATGTGCTGCCTACAGATGTTAGTAAAGATCATCATATCATCGGCATATGCTAGGTGAGATACCCGAACCCGACCCGGTGATTGGTAATACATCATTGGGTGCGCCACAAAAAGCCTATTCAGTCCCTGAGATAAGTAATCTGCAGCAAGCACAAATAACGCCGGGGATAATGGATCCCCCTGCCGCAAGCCGCGTGTCGAATGAAAGAATCCAGCGTGCTCTCCATTCACTAGGACTGAGAACCAACAGTTTGATACAGCATTAGCCACCAAGTTAATCCAATGCTGCGGGAAACCCTTTAGTCGCAAGACTTGAAAGAGGAACTCCCAGTTAACCCGATCATAAGCCTTGGCCATATCAAGCTTAAAAATAACATTCGCCTCCGACCGGCGCGACTCCAATGAGTGAACTAATTCTTGCGCCAAAAGGACATTATCACTCAACAATCGTCCCGGGACAAACCCACTCTGGGATGGGGATAGCACCTTCGGCAAGACATGCCCAAGTCTGATAGACATCAACTTCGTGCAGATCTTATTCGTAACATTACATAAACTTATCGGCCGATACTCACTCCAAGAAACTGGGCTGGCGGTCTTTGGAATAAGAGAGATGGTAGTAGCTGTGAAACTCTTCGGCATAGCTATACCACGAAAAAACTCAGATACTGCACAGAAAACATCCTCTAAGACGAGATCCCAGCAGGTATGATAGAAAATCGCCCCAAATCCATCTGGTCCTGCAACACTCTCCGGCTCAATGCAGAAAACTGCCTCCCGAACCTCTGCCATCGTCGGCATGGTACACAAGAAACACCTGTCCTCATCTGTCAGGCCATCCTCTAGGCAATCTCGATCCATCTCGTCGGGAAACGCTGGCTCTGCGGATAGGAGCTGCTCAAAGAAAGAAGCCGCCGATCTCTTAATTCCTACCGGATCAGTTAAAACCTCCCCCTCATGCTGTATCTCAAAGATCGTGCCACGAAACCTCCTCTTCTGAACTAAAGAGTGGAAGTATCTCGTGTTTCGCTCCCCATCTTTAGCCCATTTGATCCCGGCCTTTTGTTTCCAAAATGCCTCCTCTTGGGTCAACACCCGAACCAACACTGCCGAGCACTGACTCCGCTCCACAAGCGTGCGATCACCAGAATTAATATCATATGCCTCATCAGCCTCCTTGAGATCTCGCTCTGCCTTTGCAACCCTATCAAACACATTCCCAAAGACTGTTCTGTTCCATTCCTTCAGACAGTGCTTCAAGCGAGTCAATTTCTGCTGAAGGCGAACCATACCACTCCCGGTCGTTGGGTATTGCCAATTCCGACGAACAACCTCGAGAAATCCCGGATGCGTGATCCACATGTGTTGAAACCGAAAAGATGATGCCTTTTGCATCACAATAGTCTCTGCAACAATCAATAATCCACGATGATCCGATTTGGAGAGC
>NC_142668.1:4940291-4945291 GCF_026168435.1 Sesamum indicum
GTGATATACAGCAGAACCTTGGCCGAGCACGAGGACCATTTGCGGCAGGTTCTAACGAGACTCCGCGAGCACGAGCTGTACGTGAAGGTGTCGAAGTGCTCGTTTGCTCGGGAGACTATCAGTTTCTTGGGACACATCGTGGAGAGAGGACGCATTCGGATGGATCCCAAGAAAGTACAGGCTATCGAGGAGTGGAGACCGCCGAGCGATGTTCATGACTTGCGCTCATTTCTTGGCTTGGCGAACTATTATCGGCGTTTCGTGAAGGACTACTCCGCGATCGCACGGCCTTTGACAGACTTACTGAAGAAGACGGAGACTTGGAATTGGACACCCCAATGCCAAGTAGCCTTCGATGATTTGAAGAGAGCAATGATGACAGATCCTGTGTTGGCCTTACCAGATATGTCAAAGCCATTCTTGGTGGAGACAGACGCTTCAGACTTTGCTTTAGGAGGAGTTCTGATGCAAGATGGCCATCCAGTTGCCTTTGAGAGCAGAAAGTTGAAGGATGCTGAACGACGTTATTCAGTGCACGAGAAGGAGTTGTTGGCCGTAGTTCATTGCGTTCGACTATGGCGACACTATTTGTTAGGCTCTCCCTTCGTGGTCAGGACGGATAACACTGCAGTGAGTCATTTCATGTCGCAGCCGAAGCTGACCAGTAGGCAGGCACGTTGGCAGGAGTTGTTGTCAGAGTTTCACTTCGTGTTGGAGTACCGGGCCGGCTCCAGCAACCACGCAGCTGACGCCTTGAGCCGCAGGGCGGACTTGGCGAACTTGGAGTCGATAGCAGCGCTTTCCTCTAGCGCGGCTGCTATCTCTGTGAAGGATCAGGTGCGGGAGTTACTACCGAGGGATCCCGCAGCGCAAGGCCTGATTCGGCTTGTCGAGCAGGGCAAGGCTCGACACTTTTGGATCGAGGATTGATTGTTGATGACCAAGGGAAACCGCGTATATATTCCGAGAGGCGGGGACCTACGGAAATCACTTCTTTCCGAATGCCACGACACACTTTGGGCGGGACACCAAGGACAGGAGCGCACGTTTGCCTTGGTGAAGAGGGCCTACTATTGGCCACAACTGCGGGACGATGTCGAGACGTATGTCCGCACTTGCTTGATTTGTCAGCAGGACAAGGCAGACCATCAGAAGAAGGCTGGTTTGCTACAACCACTTCCCATCCCAAAGCGTCCATGGGAGAGCGTCTCCATGGATTACATCTCTGGATTGCCTAAAGTCGGGGACTTAGGCTCTATTATTGTCATGGTCGATCGTTTGTAAAAATATGCTACATTCATCGCAGCACCCAAACACGTTACAGCAGAAGGGACGGCTCATCTCTTCTTCAAGCACATCGTCAAACATTGGGGACTGCCAAAAGATATTGTCAGTGATCGTGACTCCCGTTTCACTGGCGTCTTCTGGACCGAGTTGTTCAAACTCCTCGGGTCCACACTTTCCATGAGCTCGAGCTATCATCCACAGTCCGATGGTCAGACAGAACGCTTTAATTCCATGTTGGAGGACTACCTTCGGCACTTTGTGCGAGGTACGCAGAAGGATTGGGTGAAGCTCCTGGATGTCGCTCAGCTGTGTTTCAATGCTCAAAAGAGCTCTTCGACTAACAAGAGCGCTTTTGAAATCGTCACTGGGCAGCAGCCGCTCCTTCCTCACACTCTTGACATCCCACAAAGTGTGAGATCCCCTCTTGCTCGGCACTAATGCAGCGCGCCGAATATATCAGAGTCGGGAGGAACAAATCACAAAACAGTAAATTGCGCACGCGGATTCAGAAAACCAAATTGCATTAAACTGCAAATGCGTATACAATGATCAACGATGCTAGAGCAAGGGGTTCGCCTTGAGGGGGACTCCAACACGTCACTAAACCAAGCTTCTTGAACTCATTCCCCCCTATAATAGGCTTAAAAAAAATAAATCCTATTGCCTACACTAGACACTAGGAAAGCTGAAATTTGCAACTCAAGAGGCGTAACGTCCCCTTGAGGAATCTAAACAACATAAAGCAAATAACAAAGCAGTAACAAAGCAATAAAAGGCCTACACCTAAGACTCTAACACAGTTGGGTGTCCGTCGTCTGTCGATGAAGGCTGAGTGGTCGGCCATGTAGAACGGTTGAGTGGCCGAAGTGCGCGTCACGGGGGCCTAGTGTGCGGGCAGCCCGTGACACCATGTCAGGATTGGGTAATTTGCGCGCCTGCTGCCTTCCTTGGATGTGGTAGCCGTTTCTCAGGCTCCCTCTCCGGAATCGAACCCTAATTCTCCGTCACCCGTCACCACCATAGTAGGCCACTATCCTACCATCGAAAGTTGATAGGGCAGAAATTTGAATGATGCGTCGCCGGCACGAGGGCCGTGCGATCCGTCGAGTTATCATGAATCATCGCAGCAACGGGCGGAGCCCGTGTCGACCTTTTATCTAATAAATGCATCCCTTCCAGAAGTCGGGGTTTGTTGCACGTATTAGCTCTAGAATTACTACGGTTATCCGAGTAGCAGGTACCATCAAACAAACTATAACTGATTTAATGAGCCATTCGCAGTTTCACAGTCTGAATTAGTTCATACTTACACATGCATGGCTTAATCTTTGAGACAAGCATATGACTACTGGCAGGATCAACCAGGTAGCATTCCTCACCGACTCCGCCGCCCGCATGGGACGAGCCCAAAACGGTGGCGGGCGTCGTTCGCACGAAGCGCCGAACGCTTGCTTTCGTGGCAAACAGAGGCCGAGGCCCTCGTACCCACCGTGTGTTCTGCATCCGAGAGATCGGGCGACGACGCAATGGGCCAACGACCCGGGCACGTGCGGCCGTGCGCGGGACGTGGGACACAGCGGGCGCCTTGAGGTCCACCCCGCGCCGCGGTCCCGAGGGGTGCAGCGCAGGGCGAAAACGGGACGTTCGGGACAATGGAATGCCTTCGCGATAGGTATGCAGCACAGGAAACCGACCGCGGCCAAGGCAGGAGTGCGCTTGGGCCGACGACTGAAGCGGCTTGCGGGGGATGTTGTCGCTGCCCGAGCAGGGATCCAACATGCCCACACACGCCAATCACCACTCACGCGCCCATTACGTACGCAATGCCCGAGCAGACAAGCCAACGCCCGCCGTCCCACGACGCATTCGAGCGTCGCGGCAGGCGAACGGCAGCAAGCACGCCCAAGCATGCCCCGGTAGGCACGAAGATTCGGGACGAAGCACGAGTTGGGAACCGAGGAGCACAAACCTAGGGACCGGACCGACTTGCCTGTGCGACGCCTCCACTTTCGCAGGCGACGGGCTACTAGCAAGCGCACCCAAAAGCATACCCCAGCTCCCGTGCGGGAGCCTTGCATGCCGGGATTGCCGACACTTCGCCAGCCACGTGCTACTGATCTCGGGGTCGCGGGCAACAGACGACGACGACGACGACACCCGCCCTGTGTGGGTGCCACCGGGAGCCGACGGTCGGGGGTGCAAGCCGTCGCCGGCCGCCCTTGACGCCTCCATGTTCGCAGGCAACGGGCTACTAGCAAGCGCACCCAAAATCGGGATTGCCGACACTTCGCCCACCACAAGCTACTAATTTCAGCGTCGCAAGCCACAAGCGGCGACAAGCACCCCCGACCGTCGAATCCCGACGGCACCCACATCGGTCCGCTTATGCGGGGGGAGGCCGACAAGCATAAGCGGACCGATCGACCAACCTTTGCTTGGACGGGGCTTGTGTTGGCCATGTTTTAGCAAATCGCAATCGAAGCACGCCCCCGACGGCTTGCCGTTGCGGACGGGAAGGCATTCGGCGCACACGATGCAAATGGGCATCGGCCGCACGCAACACCGTAGACCCCCGCTCAAGCGCCCCACCGGAGTCCCTCGCCGGACTCTCGCTGCCAAAACAAGGCCAACACAAGCCACGGCCAAGCCATGAGGACGGCCGAGGCTTGGGGGCTGCGGGGGGGCCGCCTTGCCCCTGCCCGCCCCCAGCGCCCAGACCCCCCTCAAGCACCCTCCTGTGTGGGTGCCACCGGGAGCCGACGGGCGGGGGTGCAAGCCGTCGCCGGCCGCCCTTGACGCCTCCATGTTTGCAGGCAACGGGCTACTAGCAAGCGCACCCAAAATCGGGATTGCCGACACTTCGCCCACCACAAGCTACTTATTTCAGCGTCGCAAGCCACAAGCGGCGACAAGCACCCCCGACCGTCGAATCCCGACGGCACCCACATCGGTCCGCTTATGCGGGGGGAGGCCGACAAGCATAAGCGGACCGACCGACCAACCTTTGCTTGGACGGGGCTTGTGTTGGCCATGTTTTAGCAAATCGCAATCGAAGCACGCCCCCGACGGCTTGCCGTTGCGGACGGGAAGGCATTCGGCGCACACGATGCAAATGGGCATCGGCCGCACGCAACACCGTAGACCCCCGCTCAAGCGCCCCGCCGGAGTCCCTCGCCGGACTCTCGCCGCCAAAACAAGGCCAACACAAGCCACGCCCAAGCCATGAGGACGGCCGAGGCTTGGGGGCTACGGGGGGGCCGCCTTGCCCCTGCCCGCCCCGTCCGCCCAGACCCCCCTCAAGCACCCTCCTCCCCTTATAATAGGCTTAAAAAAAAAAGGCTTGTGACAGGAGTAGACATTGAAAGGGTTGAGCAACGCACTTATTTGCATTTTTGAAGCATTTTAACGTATTTTTGCATGAAAATTTGCACGTCACCTCAAAATCACATGATTAATTCATTTTTGTTGAAATATTTTATTTTGAGTTAGGAAAATATTTATTTAATTATTTTAATTATTAAAAAAATAATAAAAAAAAGGGAAAAATCGGTAAAAAAAGGAGGGTTCACGTTCAAATCCCTTGTTTTCCAACAAAAATATTATGCATACATGAGCATTACGTATTCATGATCACTTCCGTACGAGTTATCAGATGGAGCAACATCGATGTTTTTTGGGAACGCCCTGTCAGTTGTCTTCCCACAATCATCAAA
>NC_142668.1:4952791-4955291 GCF_026168435.1 Sesamum indicum
AATTGGTTCGAGACTTGGCACTCCGATTGCCATGGACACGTTGACCATGAAGATGGAACGGGTTTCATATGCCCGAATCCTGGTGGAGGTCGATGCATCACAGAAACTGAAAGATGAAGTGGAGTTTGTTATGCCAAATGGTATAACGCGTAAGCAGCCGGTGGTCTATGAATTCACTCCGAAATTCTGCACAGATTGCAACAGATTTGGGCACTTACAAGAAACATGCCAAGGTTCAACGGCTGCTCCCCCCGTAGCCGTCCCTACCGCTGCCGCCCCTACTGCTGCACCAACTAAGCCGGCAGAGGCAGCTAAGAACAAGCCGGCAGAATGGACAATCGTGCACAGAAGGAATAAGGGCAAAACTATAGCTACCGCAGCAAAGCCGGCAGTAGACGTGCAGCAACCGCCTTCTCCACCAGCCGGCAAAGTGGAACAGGGGAGGCAGAACATAAGGGCACCGCAACCGCGAAAGCCTGAGGAGGCAGTGGTTCCTTCACCGGCTGATTCTATAAGCTCATCAGCTGATTCGTTGACGGCCACACAAAATAAAATGCCTGGGAGAAAGACCAAGGAGAATGCAGCATCGGGTGGCACATCAAAAAAGAGGGCCGAAGGGGAGTCCCCCCCTCAATCCCCATGAAGATAGGTTTCTGGAACGTGAGGGGCTTTAACCGGCCTCTCAAACACAATGGGGTCGCCCACCTCATTAAGAATAACCGGCTTTGTCTCTTGGGCATTTTGGAGACAAAACTTGCAGCTTCATCTATCCAGAAGATTCTCAGCCGCTCACTTCCGGGGTGGTGCCAAGCCAACAACTTTGACACCATCGCCGGCGGACGTATCCTTGTGGTTTGGGACCCGGCAGTCATTGACATACACCCGATGGATATTTCAGCCCAAGTGATTCACTGCCATGCCACAAATAAGTCCTCTCAACTCTCCTTCTATATTTCATTTACATATGGTCTTTATTCTGTTGTTAATAGAAGGAGTATGTGGGAGAAACTTTCTGATTTTGGCCAATCACGGAGCATGCCATGGCTTATTATGGGTGATTTCAACTGTGTGAAATCTCCCGACGAGAAGCAACTTGGTGTGGCCCCAACTTGGTATGAGCTCAAGGATTTTGTGGACTGTTGTACAACGCTTGGATTACATGACGTTCCCACTACGGGGTGCTATTACACATGGTATTCCAACAACGAAAGCAACCCCGTATGGTGCAAGCTCGATCGGGTCTTATACAACAATGAATGGCTTGAGGCTGGCTTGCATTGCTCTGCCCATTTCAATCCACCGGGATGCCTTTCCGACCATTCTCCGGGTATTGTTTCTATCTTTGATCATGCACCCACTAAGCCAAAACCATTTCGCTTTTTCAATATGTGGGCAGATCATCCGGATTTCTTAGCTACTGTTGAAGCAAGATGGAACTTGAGCGTGGAAGGAACACCGCAATACAGCCTTTGTCGGAGGCTGAAAGCACTTAAAGGCGCGCTCAAGGCTTTCAACATGCAGCACTACAGCCACATCTCCGCCAGGGCCAAAGAGGCTGAGCTCGCCCTGCAAGAAGCCCAGAATCAGCTTGAATCTAATCCAGGAGATGTGGTGCTACGGGACGCTTTGGGAGATCTTAGGAAGAAGGCCGTTTTCCTTGCCGAAGCAGAGCGGCACTTCTTCTACCAGAAAGCCAAAATCCATTTTCTTAAGGAGGGGGACCGCAACACCAAGTTCTTCCACGACATGGTGAAGAGGAATGTCGCTAGGAATTCCATCGGGGCGGTCACTAGGGCGGACGGGACTGTTATAACTGCTGCCGAGGATATTGCCCAAGAGTTCGTTGATTTCTACACATCACTCTTGGGCACCGAGGCTCACACCCTCCCTGTCGATGATGGTGTGTTTGAATGGGGCCCCATACTCACCTCCGAGCATACTGCGGAGCTTTGCCGAGCAGTCACACCGTTGGAGGTCAAGGATGCCATATTCCACATTAGCGACAACAATGCTCCCGGCCCAGATGGATACTCCTCGTGCTTTTTCAAGAAAGCATGGAACATTGTGGGTGATCAAGTTTGCAGGGCCGTCCTGGATTTCTTTAGGAGTGGGCGGATGCTACGGCAACTCAACCACACTATCATTGCCCTTGTGCCGAAATCAGATCATTCCACCTCTGTTGCGGATTACCGGCCGATTTCGTGCTGCAATGTGATCTACAAGGCAATCACGAAAATTATCTCGGACCGGCTAGCGCCTGTTTTGGAGCATTTGATTGACCGATGCCAAGCAGCGTTCGTCGGTGGCCGTAACATCACCGACAATATTTTCTTGGCCCAAGAAATGGTGCGGCAGTACTCGAGGAAACGGATTTCACCTCGATGTACTATCAACGTCGACCTACGCAAGGCATTCGACTCGGTCTCATGGTCATTTCTCGCTCGAGTGCTTCACGGGTATGGTTTTCCACCACTATTTATAAATTGGATTATGGAATGCA
>NC_142668.1:4970291-4972791 GCF_026168435.1 Sesamum indicum
TCGCAGCAACGGGCGGAGCCCGTGTCGACCTTTTATCTAATAAATGCATCCCTTCCAGAAGTCGGGGTTTGTTGCACGTATTAGCTCTAGAATTACTACGGTTATCCGAGTAGCAGGTACCATCAAACAAACTATAACTGATTTAATGAGCCATTCGCAGTTCCACAGTCTGAATTAGTTCATACTTACACATGCATGGCTTAATCTTTGAGACAAGCATATGACTACTGGCAGGATCAACCAGGTAGCATTCCTCACCGACTCCGCCGCCCGCATGGGACGAGCCCAAAACGGTGGCGGGCGTCGTTCGCACGAAGCGCCGAACGCTTGCTTTCGGGGCAAACAGAGGCCGAGGCCCTCGTACCCACCGTGTGTTCCGCATCCGAGAGATCGGGCGACGACGCAATGGGCCAACGACCCGGGCACGTGCGGCCGTGCGCGGGACGTGGGACACAGCGGGAGCCTTGAGGTCCACCCCGCGCCGCAGCCCCGAGGGGTGCAGCGCAGGGCGAAAACGGGACGTTCGGGACAATGGAATGCCTTCGCGATAGGTATGCAGCACAGGAAACCGACCGCGGCCAAGGCAGGAGCGCGCTTGGGCCGACGACTGAAGCGGCTTGCGGGGGATGTTGTCGCTGCCCGAGCAGGGATCCAACATGCCCACACACGCCAATCACCACTCACGCGCCCATTACGTACGCAATGCCCGAGCAGACAAGCCAACGCCCGCCGTCCCACGACGCATTCGAGCGTCGCGGAAGGCGAACGGCAGCAAGCACGCCCAAGCATGCCCTGGTAGGCACGAAGATTCGGGACGAAGCACGAGTTGGGAACCGAGGAGCACAAACCTAGGGACCGGACCGACTTGCCTGTGCGACGCCTCCACTTTCCCAGGCGACGGGCTACTAGCAAGCGCACCCAAAAGCATACCCCAGCTCCCGTGCGGGAGCCTTGCATGCCGGGATTGCCGACACATCGCCAGCCACGTGCTACTGATCTCGGGGTCGCGGGCAACAGACGACGACGACGACCACACCCGCCCTGTGTGGGTGCCACCGGGAGCCGACGGTCGGGGGTGCAAACCGTCGCCGGCCGCCCTTGACGCCTCCATGTTCGCAGGCAACGGGCTACTAGCAAGCGCACCCAAAATCGGGATTGCCGACACTTCGCCCACCACAAGCTACTAATTTCAGCGTCGCAAGCCACAAGCGGCGACAAGCACCCCAGACCGTCGAATCCCGACGGCACCCACATCGGTCCGCTTATGCGGGGGGAGGCCGACAAGCATAAGCGGACCGACCGACCAACCTTTGCTTGGACGGGGCTTGTGTTGGCCATGTTTTAGCAAATCGCAATCGAAGCACGCCCCCGACGGCTTGCCGTTGCGGACGGGAAGGCATTCGGCGCACACGATGCAAATGGGCATCGGCCGCACGCAACACCGTAGACCCCCGCTCAAGCGCCCCACCGGAGTCCCTCGCCGGACTCTCGCTGCCAAAACAAGGCCAACACAAGCCACGCCCAAGCCATGAGGACGGCCGAGGCTTGGGGGCTGCGGGGGGGCCGCCTTGCCCCTGCCCGCCCCCAGCGCCCAGACCCCCCTCAAGCACCCTCCTGTGTGGGTGCCACCGGGAGCCGACGGGCGGGGGTGCAAGCCGTCGCCGGCCGCCCTTGACGCCTCCATGTTCGCAGGCAACGGGCTACTAGCAAGCGCACCCAAAATCGGGATTGCCGACACTTCGCCCACCACAAGCTACTTATTTCAGCGTCGCAAGCCACAAGCGGCGACAAGCACCCCCGACCGTCGAATCCCGACGGCACCCACATCGGTCCGCTTATGCGGGGGGAGGCCGACAAGCATAAGCGGACCGACCGACCAACCTTTGCTTGGACGGGGCTTGTGTTGGCCATGTTTTAGCAAATCGCAATCGAAGCACGCCCCCGACGGCTTGCCGTTGCGGACGGGAAGGCATTCGGCGCACACGATGCAAATGGGCATCGGCCGCACGCAACACCGTAGACCCCCGCTCAAGCGCCCCGCCGGAGTCCCTCGCCGGACTCTCGCCGCCAAAACAAGGCCAACACAAGCCACGCCCAAGCCATGAGGACGGCCGAGGCTTGGGGGCTACGGGGGGGCCGCCTTGCCCCTGCCCGCCCCGTCCGCCCAGACCCCCCTCAAGCACCCTCCTCCCCCTATAATAGGCTTAAAAAAAAAAAGGCTTGTGACAGGAGTAGACATTGAAAGGGTTGAGCAACGCACTTTTTTGCATTTTTTGAAGCATTTTAACGTATTTTTGCATGAAAATTTGCACGTCACCTCAAAATCACATGATTAATTCATTTTTGTTGAAATATTTTATTTTTTAGTTAATAAAATATTTATTTAATTATTTTAATTATTAAAAAAATAATAAAAAAAAGGGAAAAATCGGTAAAAAAAGGAGGGTTCACGTTCAAATCCCTTGTTTTCCCACAAAAACATTATGCATACATGAGCATT
>NC_142668.1:4992791-4995291 GCF_026168435.1 Sesamum indicum
AGTGGTATCGCAATGTCTGATTTCCATGACATGATTGCAGACTGTGCCCTTACAGATGCCGGTTATACTGGGAGCCCTTACACATGGTATAGTCGTCGGTTGCGGCAACGTCTAGATCGGGTCCTGGTGACTGATAGTTGGATGGACGTATTTTCGAAAACACAAGTTACTCATCTTGAGCTCTCCAAATCGGATCATCGTGGATTATTGGTTGTTGCAGAGACTATTGTGACGCAAAAGGCATCATCTTTTCGGTTTCAACACATGTGGATCACGCATCCGGGATTTCTCGAGGTTGTTCGTCGGAATTGGCAATACCCAACGATCGGGAGTGGTATGGTTCGCCTTCAGCAGAAATTGACTCGCTTGAAGCACTGTCTGAAGGAATGGAACAGAACAGTCTTTGGGAATGTGTTTGATAGGGTTGCAGCGGCGGAGCGAGATCTCAAGGAGGCTGATGAGGCATATGATATTAATCCTTGTGATCGCACGCTTGTGGAGCGGAGTCGGTGCTCGGCAGTGTTGGTTCGGGTGTTGACCCAAGAGGAGGCATTTTGGAAACAAAAGGCCGGGATAAAATGGGCTAAAGATGGGGAGCGAAACACGAGATACTTCCACTCTTTAGTTCAGAAGAGGAGGTTTCGTGGCACGATCTTTGAGATACAGCATGAGGGGGAGGTTTTAACTGATCCGGTAGGAATTAAGAGATCGGCGGCTTCGTTCTTTGAGCAGCTCCTATCCGCAGAGCCAGCGTTTCCCGACGAGATGGATCGAGATTGCCTAGAGGATGGCCTGACAGATGAGGACAGGTGTTTCTTGTGTACCAAGCCGACGATGGCAGAGGTTCGGGAGGCAGTTTTCTGCATTGAGCCGGAGAGTGTTGCAGGACCAGATGGATTTGGGGCGATTTTCTATCATACCTGCTGGGATCTCGTCTCAGAGGATGTTTTCTGTGCAGTATTTGAGTTTTTTCGTGGTATAGCTATGCCGAAGAGTTTCACAACTACTACCATCTCTCTTATTCCAAAGACCGCCAGCCCAGTTTCTTGGAGTGAGTATCGGCCGATAAGTTTATGTAATGTTACGAATAAGATCTGCACGAAGTTGATGTCTATCAGACTTGGGCATGTCTTGCCGAAGGTGCTATCCCCATCCCAGAGTGGGTTTGTCCCGGGACGATTGTTGAGTGATAATGTCCTTTTGGCGCAAGAATTAGTTCACTCATTGGAGTCGTGCCGGTCGGAGGCGAATGTTATTTTTAAGCTTGATATGGCCAAGGCTTATGATCGGGTTAACTGGGAGTTCCTCTTTCAAGTCTTGCGACTAAAGGGTTTCCCGCAGCATTGGATTAACTTGGTGGCTAATGCTGTATCAAACTGTTGGTTCTCAGTCCTAGTGAATGGAGAGCACGCTGGATTCTTTCATTCGACACGCGGCTTGCGGCAGGGGGATCCATTATCCCCAGCGTTATTTGTGCTTGCTGCAGATTACTTATCTCAGGGACTGAATAGGCTTTTTGTGGCGCACCCAACGATGTATTACCAATCACCGGGTCGGGTTCGGGTATCTCACCTAGCATATGCCGATGATATGATGATCTTTACTAACATCTGTAGGCAGCACATGGAATTGCTCCGTGATTTTCTCCACGCATATGAGCGGGTGTCCGGACAGCGGATAAATAGCGCAAAGAGTTCTTTTATTCTGAGCCGGCAGGTACCATTGTCACAATTGCAAGAGGTACAATACGTTATGGGTTACCAGCTAAAATATCTCCCAGTCACATATTTGGGTGTCCCTCTATACAAGGGTAATCGGAAGGCATGTTTGTTTGATTCGCTCATTTCCAGAATACGTGACATGCTACAGGGGTGGGCAATGACGAATCTATCCCATGGAGGGAGGCTAGCCTTGATTCGAAGTGTGTTACAGGCTATGCCTTTACATCTGCTTCAAGTAATCCATCCACCTAAATCTGTCTTGATAACCATTGAGCGCATATTCAATGGTTTCTTTTGGGGCTCATATAATGGCCGCCGGCATATTCATTGGTGTTCATGGGATAAGATCTGTAGACCAGTAGCAGAAGGTGGTTTGGGTATTCGGAGTTTGGCGGAGTATGTTAGGGCTTTTTCGATGAAACTTTGGTGGCGATTTAGGCTTAAATCATCCTTGTGGTCGGAGTACTTGCATGATCGCTATTGTAGGGCTCTTCACCCTACTCATGTGCCGTATAATCGCAATCATTCCTCTGTTTGGCATCGCTTATGTCGGATCAGGGATGTGGCAGAACCTCTAATCTTCTGGACTTTGGGCCAAGGCGCAGTATCTTTCTGGCATGATAATTGGTTTGGTGAGAAGCCTCTAGCCCAGCTCGTTCGAGGGGCCCCTGACACTATGGAGCCGGTATGTTATTACTGGCATGAGGGAGAATGGAATGTTCCCAAAATTTTCAGGATAGTCCCGCCACAGATCGCGCATATTATCTACCGAATTCCTA
>NC_142668.1:5002791-5005291 GCF_026168435.1 Sesamum indicum
CCGGCACTGTCCGCACGGGGCGCGCGCGCGCTGGCCGGCACAGCCCGCACGGGGCGCGCGCGCGCAGGCCCGCACTGTGCGCACGGGGCGCGCGCGCGCGCGCAGCCGGCACAGCCCGCACGGGGCGCGCGCGCAGGCAGGCCGGCACTGCCCGCACGGGGCGCGCGCGCGCTGGCCGGCACTGTCTGCACGGGGCGCGCGCTCGCTGGCCGGCACAGTCCGCACGGGGCGCGCGCGCGCTGGCCGGCACTGCCCGCACGGGGCGCGCGCGCGCTGGCCGGCACTGTCCGCACGGGGCGCGCGCGCGCTGGCCGGCACTGCCCGCACGGGGCGCGCGCGCGCTGGCCGGCACTGCCCGCACGGGGCGCGCGCGCTCTGGCCGGCACTGTGCGCACGGGGCGCGCGCGCGCTGGCCGGCCCTGTCCGCACGGGGCGCGCGCGCGCTGGCCGGCACTGCCCGCACGGGGCGCGCGCGCGCTGGCCGGCACAGCCCGCACGGCGCGCTGGCCGGCACGGTCCGCACGGCGCGCGCCCGTGCAGGCCGGCACTGTCCGCACGGTGCGCGTGCGCGCGTCGGCAGGGGCTTCCTGCACGGGCGCGCACGTCGGCAGGGGCTTCCTGCACGGGTGCCCGTCTGCTGCCGTCGGCCTGTGGGCGCTGGGGCGTCTGCTGCCGTCCGGCACTACTCTCGTGGCCGTCGCCTTCGATCACGCCGTTTTTCCGAAACATTTGCAACACTCGTCCCAATGATGACTTTAGAATGCAAAGACATCTTGCCCACGGCTTATTTGTCGGGTCTCGAAACATCGCGAAGCTTGTTTGTCCGATTTTGATGATTGTGGGAAGACAACTGACAGGGCGTTCCCAAAAAACATCGATGTTGCTCCATCTGATAACTCGTACGGAAGTGATCATGAATACGTAATGCTCATGTATGCATAATGTTTTTGTTGGAAAACAAGGGATTTGAACGTGAACCCTCCTTTTTTTACCGATTTTTCCCTTTTTTTTATTATTTTTTTAATAATTAAAATAATTAAATAAATATTTTCATAACTCAAAAATAAAATATTTCTACAAAAATGAATTAATCATGTGATTTTGAGGTGACGTGCAAATTTTCATGCAAAAATACGTTAAAATGCTTCAAAAATGCAAAAAAGTGCGTTGCTCAACCCTTTCAATGTCTACTCCTGTCACAAGCCTTTTTTTTTTTAAGCCTATTATAGGGGGAGGAGGGTGCTTGAGGGGGGTCTGGGCGGACGGGGCGGGCAGGGGCAAGGCGGCCCCCCCGTAGCCCCCAAGCCTCGGCCGTCCTCATGGCTTGGGCGTGGCTTGTGTTGGCCTTGTTTTGGCGGCGAGAGTCCGGCGAGGGACTCCGGCGGGGCGCTTGAGCGGGGGTCTACGGTGTTGCGTGCGGCCGATGCCCATTTGCATCGTGTGCGCCGAATGCCTTCCCGTCCGCAACGGCAAGCCGTCGGGGGCGTGCTTTGATTGCGATTTGCTAAAACATGGCCAACACAAGCCCCGTCCAAGCAAAGGTTGGTCAGTCGGTCCGCTTATGCTTGTCGGCCTCCCCCCGCATAAGCGGACCGATGTGGGTGCCGTCGGGATTCGACGGTCGGGGGTGCTTGTCGCCGCTTGTGGCTTGCGACGCTGAAATAAGTAGCTTGTGGTGGGCGAAGTGTCGGCAATCCCGATTTTGGGTGCGCTTGCTAGTAGCCCGTTGCCTGCGAACATGGAGGCGTCAAGGGCGGCCGGCGACGGCTTGCACCCCCGCCCGTCGGCTCCCGGTGGCACCCACACAGGAGGGTGCTTGAGGGGGGTCTGGGCGCTGGGGGCGGGCAGGGGCAAGGCGGCCCCCCCGCAGCCCCCAAGCCTCGGCCGTCCTCATGGCTTGGGCGTGGCTTGTGTTGGCCTTGTTTTGGCAGCGAGAGTCCGGCGAGGGACTCCGGTGGGGCGCTTGAGCGGGGGTCTACGGTGTTGCGTGCGGCCGATGCCCATTTGCATCGTGTGCGCCGAATGCCTTCCCGTCCGCAACGGCAAGCCGTCGGGGGCGTGCTTCGATTGCGATTTGCTAAAACATGGCCAACACAAGCCCCGTCCAAGCAAAGGTTGGTCGGTCGGTCCGCTTATGCTTGTCGGCCTCCCCCCGCATAAGCGGACCGATGTGGGTGCCGTCGGGATTCGACGGTCGGGGGTGCTTGTCGCCGCTTGTGGCTTGCGACGCTGAAATTAGTAGCTTGTGGTGGGCGAAGTGTCGGCAATCCCGATTTTGGGTGCGCTTGCTAGTAGCCCGTTGCCTGCGAACATGGAGGCGTCAAGGGCGGCCGGCGACGGCTTGCACCCCCGACCGTCGGCTCCCGGTGGCACCCACACAGGGCGGGTGTGGTCGTCGTCGTTGTCTGTTGCCCGCGACCCCGAGATCAGTAGCACGTGGCTGGCGAAGTGTCGGCAATCCCGGCATGCAAGGCTCCCGCACGGGAGCTGGGGTATGCTT
>NC_142668.1:5020291-5022791 GCF_026168435.1 Sesamum indicum
ATTTATAAACAGTGGTGGAAAACCATACCCGTGAAGCACTCGAGCGAGAAATGACCATGAGACCGAGTCGAATGCCTTGCGTAGGTCGACGTTGATAGTACATCGAGGTGAAATCCGTTTCCTCGAGTACTGCCGCACCATTTCTTGGGCCAAGAAAATATTGTCGGTGATGTTATGGCCACCGACGAACGCTGCTTGGCATCGGTCAATCAAATGCTCCAAAACAGGCGCTAGCCGGTCCGAGATAATTTTCGTGATTGCCTTGTAGATCACATTGCAGCACGAAATCGGCCGGTAATCCGCAACAGAGGTGGAATGATCTGATTTCGGCACAAGGGCAATGATAGTGTGGTTGAGTTGCCGTAGCATCCGCCCACTCCTAAAGAAATCCAGGACGGCCCTGCAAACTTGATCACCCACAATGTTCCATGCTTTCCTGAAAAAGCACGAGGAGTATCCATCTGGGCCGGGAGCCTTGTTGTCGCTAATGTGGAATATGGCATCCTTGACCTCCAACGGTGTGACTGCTCGGCAAAGCTCCGCAGTATGCTCGGAGGTGAGTATGGGGCCCCATTCAAACACACCATCATCGACAGGGAGGGTGTGAGCCTCGGTGCCCAAGAGTGATGTGTAGAAATCAACGAACTCTTGGGCAATATCCTCGGCAGCAGTTATAACAGTCCCGTCCGCCCTAGTGACCGCCCCGATGGAATTCCTAGCGACATTCCTCTTCACCATGTCGTGGAAGAACTTGGTGTTGCGGTCCCCCTCCTTAAGAAAATGGATTTTGGCTTTCTGGTAGAAGAAGTGCCGCTCTGCTTCGGCAAGGAAAACGGCCTTCTTCCTAAGATCTCCCAAAGCGTCCCGTAGCACCACATCTCCTGGATTAGATTCAAGCTGATTCTGGGCTTCTTGCAGGGCGAGCTCAGCCTCTTTGGCCCTGGCGGAGATGTGGCTGTAGTGCTGCATGTTGAAAGCCTTGAGCGCGCCTTTAAGTGCTTTCAGCCTCCGACAAAGGCTGTATTGCGGTGTTCCTTCCACGCTCAAGTTCCATCTTGCTTCAACAGTAGCTAAGAAATCCGGATGATCTGCCCACATATTGAAAAAGCGAAATGGTTTTGGCTTAGTGGGTGCATGATCAAAGATAGAAACAATACCCGGAGAATGGTCGGAAAGGCATCCCGGTGGATTGAAATGGGCAGAGCAATGCAAGCCAGCCTCAAGCCATTCATTGTTGTATAAGACCCGATCGAGCTTGCACCATACGGGGTTGCTTTCATTGTTGGAATACCATGTGTAATAGCACCCCGTAGTGGGAACGTCATGTAATCCAAGCGTTGTACAACAGTCCACAAAATCCTTGAGCTCATACCAAGTTGGGGCCACACCAAGTTGCTTCTCGTCGGGAGATTTCACACAGTTGAAATCACCCATAATAAGCCATGGCATGCTCCGTGATTGGCCAAAATCAGAAAGTTTCTCCCACATACTCCTTCTATTAACAACAGAATAAAGACCATATGTAAATGAAATATAGAAGGAGAGTTGAGAGGACTTATTTGTGGCATGGCAGTGAATCACTTGGGCTGAAATATCCATCGGGTGTATGTCAATGACTGCCGGGTCCCAAACCACAAGGATACGTCCGCCGGCGATGGTGTCAAAGTTGTTGGCTTGGCACCACCCCGGAAGTGAGCGGTTGAGAATCTTCTGGATAGATGAAGCTGCAAGTTTTGTCTCCAAAATGCCCAAGAGACAAAGCCGGTTATTCTTAATGAGGTGGGCGACCCCATTGTGTTTGAGAGGCCGGTTAAAGCCCCTCACGTTCCAGAAACCTATCTTCATGGGGATTGAGGGGGGGACTCCCCTTCGGCCCTCTTTTTTGATGTGCCACCCGATGCTGCATTCTCCTTGGTCTTTCTCCCAGGCATTTTATTCTGTGTGGCCGTCAACGAATCAGCTGATGAGCTTATAGAATCAGCCGGTGAAGGAACCACTGCCTCCTCAGGCTTTCGCGGTTGCGGTGCCCTTATGTTCTGCCTCCCCTGTTCCACTTTGCCGGCTGGTGGAGAAGGCGGTTGCTGCACGTCTACTGCCGGCTTTGCTGCGGTAGCTATAGTTTTGCCCTTATTCCTTCTATGCACGATTGTCCATTCTGCCGGCTTGTTCTTAGCTGCCTCTGCCGGCTTAGTTGGTGCAGCAGTAGGGGCGGCAGCGGTAGGGACGGCTACGGGGGGAGCAGCCGTTGAACCTTGGCATGTTTCTTGTAAGTGCCCAAATCTGTTGCAATCTGTGCAGAATTTCGGAGTGAATTCATAGACCACCGGCTGCTTACGCGTTATACCATTTGGCATAACAAACTCCACTTCATCTTTCAGTTTCTGTGATGCATCGACCTCCACCAGGATTCGGGCATATGAAACCCGTTCCATCTTCATGGTCAACGTGTCCATGGCAATCGGAGTGCCAAGTCTCGAACCAATTTTCCCGAGGGCGGTTG